>NW_026734700.1:0-257204 GCF_949786415.1 Peromyscus eremicus | reverse complement strand
TCTTGTAAGGCGAGCTAGCGTTTGTTTCCCATTCCTAAATGGATTTGAAATACATGCAGTTTCTGGTCCTACGAGCAAGAGATGTTTTCTGGTAAGAAGATTCACTATTGTGCTCCAATTGTCATAAACAGGGCAAATAGCACTGGCTTCTGTTCCCAGCAACTACAGTGTATTGACTGAAGCGGAGCTACTGTTCTTGTCAGTTTCCTAAGCAGAGTTGAACTAGATATGGCCCCTGTGTGTAGGAAGCACAGTTCTTTTGTTCTGAGCAAGCTCACTTTTCGGACCCCATAGAAAACACATTAGAGTAGAAGAGTGCTCTTTTCTCAAAAGCAGAGTGTGTTTCTTATAAGACGAGCTAGTGTTTGTTTCCCAGTCAGAAATGGAGTTGAATCCCATGCAGTTTCTGGTCCTGCCAGCAAGACGTGTTTTCCGATAAGAAGAGTCACTATTGTGCTCCTATTGCCATACACAGTGCAAATAGCACTCGCGTCTGTTCCCAGCTATTACAGTGTATTGGACTGAAGAGGGGCTACCGTTCTTGTCAGTTTCCTCAGCAGAGTTGAACTAGATATTGCCCCTGTGTGTAGGAAGCACAGTTCTTTTGTTCTGAGCAAGCTCACTGTTCAGACCCCATAGGAAACACAGTTGAGTAGAAGAGTGCTCTTTTCTCAAAAGCAGAGTGTGTTTCTTGTAAAGTGAGCTAGCATTTGTTTCCCAGTCCTAAATGGAGTTGAATCACATGCAGTTTCTTGTCCTACGAGCAAGAGTTGTTTTCTGGTAAGAAGAGTCACTATTGTGCTCCCATTGTCATTCACAGGGTAAATAACACTGGCGTCGGTTCCCAGCATGTTCACTGTATTGGATGAAGAGGATCTACTGTTCTTTTCAGTTTCCTAAGCATAATTGAACTAGATATGGCCGTACTTGTATGAAGCACACTTCTTTTGTTCTGAGCAAGCTCACGGTTCTGGCCCTATAGGAAACACAGTAGAGTAGAAGAGTGCTCTTTTCTCAAAAGCAGAGTGTGTTTCTTGTAAGGCGAGCTAGCGTTTGTTTCCCAGTCCTAAATGGAGTTGAATCACATGCAGTTTTTGGTCCTATGAGCAAGAGTTGTTTTCTGGTAAGGAAAGTCACTCTTGCGCTCCCATTGAAATACAAAGTGCAAATAGCACTCGCGTCTGTTCCCAGCAAGTACAGTGTATTGGACTGAAGCGGAGCTACTATTCTTGTCAGTTTCCTAAGCAGAGTTGAACTAGATATGACCCCTGTGTGTAGGAAGCACAGTTCTTTTGTTCTGAGCAAGCTCACTGTTCAGACCACATAGGAAATACAGTAGAGTAGAAGAGTGCTCTTTTCTCAAAAGCAGAGTGTGTTTCTTGTAAGGCGAGCTAGCGTTTGTTTCCCAGTCCTAAATGGAGTTAAATCACATGCAGTTTCTTGTCCTACAAGCAAGAGTTGTTTTCTGGTAAGAAGAGTCACTATTGTGCTCCCATTGTCATACACAGGGCAAATAGCACTGGCGTCTGTTCCCAGCATGTACAGTGTATTGGACTGAAGAGGATCTACTGTTCTTGTCAGTTTCCTAAGCAGAATTGAACTAGATATGGCCGTATTTGTAGGAATCACAGTTCTTTTGTTCTGAGCAAACTCACTGTTCTGGCCCTATAGGAAAACAGTAGAGTAGAAGAGTGCTCTTTTCTCAAAAGCAGAGTGTGTTTCTTGTAAGGCAAGCTAGCGTTTGTTTCCCAGTCCTAAATGTAGTTGAATCACATGCAGGTTTTGGTCCTATGAGCAAGAGTTGTTTTCTGGTAAGGAAAGTCACTCTTGCGCTCCCATTGCCATACACAGTGCAAATAGCACTCGCGTCTGTTCCCAGCAAGTACAGTGTATTGGACTGAAGCGGAGCTACTGTTCTTGTCAGTTTTCTAAGCAGAGTTGAACTAGATATGGCCCCTGTGTGTAGGAAGCACTGTTTTTTTGTTCTGAGCAAGCTCACTGTTCGGAACCCCTAGGAAACACAGTAGAGTAGAAGAGTGCTCTTTTCTCAAAAGCAGAGTGTGTTTCTTGTAAGGCGAGCTAGCATTTGTTTCCCATTCCTAAATGGAGTTGAATCACATGCAGTTTTTGGTCCTATGAGCAAGAGTTGTTTTCTTGTAAGGAAACTCACTATTGTGCTCCCAATGCCATACACAGTGCAAATAGCACTCGCATCTGTTCCCAGCAAGTACAGTGTATTGGACTGAAGAGGAGCTACTGTTCTTGTCAGTTTCCTAAGCAGAGTTGAACTAGATATGGCCCGTGTGTGTAGGAAGCACAGTTCTTTTGTTCTGAGCAAGCTCACTGTTCAGACCCCATAGGAAAAACAGTAGAGTAGAAGAGTGCTCTTTTCTCAAAAGCAGAGTGTGTTTCTTGAAAGGCAAGCTAGCGTTTGTTTCCCAGTACTAAATGGAGTTGAATCACATCCTGTTTTTGGTCCTACGAGCAAGAGTTGTTTTCTGGTAAGGAAAGTCACTATTGCGCTCCCATTGTCAGACACAGTGCAAATAGCACTCGCGTCTGTTCCCAGCAAGTACAGTGTATTGGACTGAAGCGGAGCTACTGTTCTTGTCAGTTTCCTAAGCAGAGTTGAACTAGATATGGCCCCTGTGTGTAGGAAGCACAGTTCTTTTGTTCTGAGCAAGCTCACTGTTAGGACCACATAGGAAATACAGTAGAGTAGAAGAGTGCTCTTTTCTCAAAAGCAGAGTGTGTTTCTTGTAAGGCGAGCTAGCATTTGTTTCCCAGTCCTAAATGTAGTTGAATCACATGCAGTTTCTTGTCCTACAAGCAAGAGTTGTTTTCTGGTAAGAAGAGTCACTATTGTGCTCCCATTGTCATACACAGGGCAAATAGCACTGGCGTCTGTTCCCAGCTAGGACAGTGTATTGGACTGAGGAGGAGCTACCGTTCTTTTCAGTATCCTAAGCAGAATTGAACTAGATATGGCCGTATTTGTAGGAAGCACAGTTCTTTTGTTCTGAGCAAACTCACTGCTCTGGCCCTATAGGAAACACAGTAGAGTAGAAGAGTGCTCTTTTCTCAAAAGCAGAGTGTGTTTCTTGTAAGGCGAGCTAGCGTTTGTTTCCCATTCCTAAATGGATTTGAAATACATGCAGTTTCTGGTCCTACGAGCAAGAGGTGTTTTCTGGTAAGAAGAGTCACTATTGCACTCCCATTGACATAAACAGGACAAATAGCACTGCCATCTGTTCCCAGCAAGTACAGTGTATTGGACTGAAGCCGAGCTACTGTTCTTGTCAGTTTCCTAAGCAGAGTTGAACTAGATATGGCCCCTGTGTGTAGGAAGCACAGTTCTTTTGTTCTGAGCAAGCTCACTTTTCGGACCACATAGGAAATACAGTAGAGTAGAAGAGTGCTCTTTTCTCAAAAGCAGAGTGTGTTTCTTGTAAGGCGAGCTAGTGTTTGTTTCCCAGTCAGAAATGGAGTTGAATCCCATGCAGTTTCTGGTCCTACAAGCAAGAGGTGTTTTCTGATAAGAAGAGTCACTATTGCGCTCCCATTGTCATACAGAGGACAAATAGCACTGGCGTCTGTTCCCTGCATGCACAGTGTATTGGACTGAAGTGGAGCTACTGTTCATGTCAGTTTCCTAAGCAGAGTTGAACTAGATATGGCCCGTGTGTGGAGGAAGCACAGTTCTGTTGTTCTGAGCAAGCACACTGTTCGGACCCCCTAGGATACACAGTAGAGTAGAAGAGTGCTCTTTTCTCAAGCAGAGTGTGTTTCTTGTAAGGCGAGCTAGTGTTTGTTTCCCATTCCTAAATGGAGTTGAATCACATGCAGTTTTTGGTCCTATGAGCAAGAGTTGTTTTCTTGTAAGGAAACTCACTATTGTGCTCCCAATGCCATACACAGTGCAAATAGCACTCGCATCTGTTCCCAGCAAGTACAGTGTATTGGACTGAAGAGGAGCTACTGTTCTTGTCAGTTTCCTAAGCAGAGTTGAACTAGATATGGCCCGTGTGTGTAGGAAGCACAGTTCTTTTGTTCTGAGCAAGCTCACTGTTCAGACCCCATAGGAAAAACAGTAGAGTAGAAGAGTGCTCTTTTCTCAAAAGCAGAGTGTGTTTCTTGAAAGGCAAGCTAGCGTTTGTTTCCCAGTACTAAATGGAGTTGAATCACATCCTGTTTTTGGTCCTACGAGCAAGAGTTGTTTTCTGGTAAGGAAAGTCACTATTGCGCTCCCATTGTCAGACACAGTGCAAATAGCACTCGCGTCTGTTCCCAGCAAGTACAGTGTATTGGACTGAAGCGGAGCTACTGTTCTTGTCAGTTTCCTAAGCAGAGTTGAACTAGATATGGCCCCTGTGTGTAGGAAGCACAGTTCTTTTGTTCTGAGCAAGCTCACTGTTAGGACCACATAGGAAATACAGTAGAGTAGAAGAGTGCTCTTTTCTCAAAAGCAGAGTGTGTTTCTTGTAAGGCGAGCTAGCATTTGTTTCCCAGTCCTAAATGTAGTTGAATCACATGCAGTTTCTTGTCCTACAAGCAAGAGTTGTTTTCTGGTAAGAAGAGTCACTATTGTGCTCCCATTGTCATACACAGGGCAAATAGCACTGGCGTCTGTTCCCAGCTAGGACAGTGTATTGGACTGAGGAGGAGCTACCGTTCTTTTCAGTATCCTAAGCAGAATTGAACTAGATATGGCCGTATTTGTAGGAAGCACAGTTCTTTTGTTCTGAGCAAACTCACTGCTCTGGCCCTATAGGAAACACAGTAGAGTAGAAGAGTGCTCTTTTCTCAAAAGCAGAGTGTGTTTCTTGTAAGGCGAGCTAGCGTTTGTTTCCCATTCCTAAATGGATTTGAAATACATGCAGTTTCTGGTCCTACGAGCAAGAGGTGTTTTCTGGTAAGAAGAGTCACTATTGCACTCCCATTGACATAAACAGGACAAATAGCACTGCCATCTGTTCCCAGCAAGTACAGTGTATTGGACTGAAGCCGAGCTACTGTTCTTGTCAGTTTCCTAAGCAGAGTTGAACTAGATATGGCCATATTTGTAGGAAGCACAGTTCTTTTGTTCTGAGCAAGCTCACTTTTCGGACCACATAGGAAATACAGTAGAGTAGAAGAGTGCTCTTTTCTCAAAAGCAGAGTGTGTTTCTTGTAAGGCGAGCTAGTGTTTGTTTCCCAGTCAGAAATGGAGTTGAATCCCATGCAGTTTCTGGTCCTACAAGCAAGAGGTGTTTTCTGATAAGAAGAGTCACTATTGCGCTCCCATTGTCATACAGAGGACAAATAGCACTGGCGTCTGTTCCCTGCATGCACAGTGTATTGGACTGAAGTGGAGCTACTGTTCATGTCAGTTTCCTAAGCAGAGTTGAACTAGATATGGCCCGTGTGTGGAGGAAGCACAGTTCTGTTGTTCTGAGCAAGCACACTGTTCGGACCCCCTAGGATACACAGTAGAGTAGAAGAGTGCTCTTTTCTCAAGCAGAGTGTGTTTCTTGTAAGGCGAGCTAGTGTTTGTTTCCCAGTCCTAAATGGAGTTGAATCACATGCAGTTTCTTTTCCTACAAGCAAGAGTTGTTTTCTGGTAAGAAGAGTCACTATTGTGCTCCCATTGTCATACACAGGGCAAATAGCACTGGCGTCTGTTCCCAGCTAGGACAGTGTATTGGACTGAGGAGGAGCTACCGTTCTATTCAGTTTCCTAAGCAGAATTGAACTAGATATGGCCGTATTTGTAGGAAGCACAGTTCTTTTGTTCTGAGCAAACTCACTGTTCTGGCCCTATAGGAAACACAGTAGAGTAGAAGAGTGCTCTTTTCTCAAAAGCAGAGTGTGTTTCTTGTAAGGCGAGCTAGCGTTTGTTTCCCATTCCTAAATGGATTTGAAATACATGCAGTTTCTGGTCCTACGAGCAAGAGGTGTTTTCTGGTAAGAAGAGTCACTATTTTGCTCCCATTGTCATAAACAGGACAAATAGCACTGCCATCTGTTCCCAGCAAGTACAGTGTATTGGACTGAAGCCGAGCTACTGTTCTTGTCAGTTTCCTAAGCAGAGTTGAACTAGATATGGCCCCTGTGTGTAGGAAGCACAGTTCTTTTGTTCTGAGCAAGCTCACTTTTCGGACCACATAGGAAATACAGTAGAGTAGAAGAGTGCTCTTTTCTCAAAAGCAGAGTGTGTTTCTTGTAAGGCGAGCTAGTGTTTGTTTCCCAGTCAGAAATGGAGTTGAATCACATGAAGTTTCTGGTCCTACAAGCAAGAGGTGTTTTCTGATAAGAAGAGTCACTATTGCGCTCCCATTGTCATACAGAGGACAAATAGCACTGGCGTCTGTTCCCTGCATGCACAGTGTATTGGACTGAAGTGGAGCTACTGTTCATGTCAGTTTCCTAAGCAGAGTTGAACTAGATATGGCCCGTGTGTGGAGGAAGCACAGTTCTGTTGTTCTGAGCAAGCACACTGTTCGGACCCCCTAGGATACACAGTAGAGTAGAAGAGTGCTCTTTTCTCAAAAGCAGAGTGTGTTTCTTGTAAGGCGAGCTAGTGTTTGTTTCCCAGTCCTAAATGGAGTTGAATCACATGCAGTTTCTTGTCCTACAAGCAAGAGTTGTTTTCTGGTAAGAAGAGTCACTATTGTGCTCCCATTGTCATACACAGGGCAAATAGCACTGGCGTCTGTTCCCAGCTAGGACAGTGTATTGGACTGAGGAGGAGCTACCGTTCTATTCAGTTTCCTAAGCAGAATTGAACTAGATATGGCCGTATTTGTAGGAAGCACAGTTCTTTTGTTCTGAGCAAACTCACTGTTCTGGCCCTATAGGAAACACAGTAGAGTAGAAGAGTGCTCTTTTCTCAAAAGCAGAGTGTGTTTCTTGTAAGGCGAGCTAGCGTTTGTTTCCCATTCCTAAATGGATTTGAAATACATGCAGTTTCTGGTCCTACGAGCAAGAGGTGTTTTCTGGTAAGAAGAGTCACTATTGTGCTCCCATTGTCATAAACAGGACAAATAGCACTGCCATCTGTTCCCAGCAAGTACAGTGTATTGGACTGAAGCCGAGCTACTGTTCTTGTCAGTTTCCTAAGCAGAGTTGAACTAGATATGGCCCCTGTGTGTAGGAAGCACAGTTCTTTTGTTCTGAGCAAGCTCACTTTTCGGACCACATAGGAAATTCAGTAGAGTAGAAGAGTGCTCTTTTCTCAAAAGCAGAGTGTGTTTCTTGTAAGGCGAGCTAGTGTTTGTTTCCCAGTCAGAAATGGAGTTGAATCCCATGAAGTTTCTGGTCCTACAAGCAAGAGGTGTTTTCTGATAAGAAGAGTCACTATTGTGCTCCCATTGTCATACAGAGGACAAATAGCACTGGCGTCTGTTCCCTGCATGCACAGTGTATTGGACTGAAGTGGAGCTACTGTTCATGTCAGTTTCCTAAGCAGAGTTGAACTAGATATGGCCCGTGTGTGGAGGAAGCACAGTTCTGTTGTTCTGAGCAAGCACACTGTTCGGACCCCCTGGGATACACAGTAGAGTAGAAGAGTGCTCTTTTCTCAAAAGCAGAGTGTGTTTCTTGTAAGGCGAGCTAGCGTTTGTTTCCCAGTCCTAAATGGAGTTGAATCACATGCAGTTTCTTGTCCTACAAGCAAGAGTTGTTTTCTGGTAAGAAGAGTCACTATTGTGCTCCCATTGTCATACACAGGGCAAATAGCACTGGCGTCTGTTCCCAGCATGTACAGTGTATTGGACTGAAGAGGATCTACTGTTCTTGTCAGTTTCTTGAGCAGAGTTGAACTAGATATGGCCCCTGTGTGTAGAAAGTACAGTTCTTTTTTTCTGAGCAAGCTCACTGTTCGGACCCCATAGGAAACACAGTCGAGTAGAAGAGTGCTCTTTTCTCAAAAGCAGAGAGTGTTTCTTGTAAGGCGAGCTAGCCTTTGTTTCCCAGTCCTAAATGGAGTTGAAACACATGCAGTTTATTGTCCTATGAGCAAGAGTTGTTTTCTGGTAAGAAGAGTCACTGTTGTGCTCCCATTGTCATACACAGGGCAAATAGCCCTGGCGTCTGTTCCTAGCATGTACAGTGTATTGGACTGAAGAGGATCTACTGTTCTTTTCAGTTTTCTTAGCAGAATTGAACTAGATATGGCAGTATTTGTATGAAGCACAGTTCTTTTGTTCTGAGCAAGCTCACTGTTCTGGTCCTATAGGAAAAACAGTAGAGTAGAAGAGTGCTCTTTTCTCAAAAGCAGAGTGTGTTTCTCGTAAGGCGACCTAGTGTTTGTTTCCCAGTCCAAAATGGAGTCGAATCACATGCAGTTTTTGGTCCTACGAGCAAGAGTTGTTTCTTTTAAGGAAAGTCACTATTGCGTTCCCATTTCCATACACAGTGCAAATAGCACTTGCGTCTGTTCCCAGCAAGTACAGTGTATTGGACTGAAGAGGAGCTACTGTTCTTGTCAGTTTGCTAAGCAGAGTTGAACTAGATATGGCCCGTGTGTGTAGGAAGCACAGTACTTTTGTTCTGAGCAAGCTCACTGTTCGGACCCCATAGGAAACACAGTAGAGAAGAAGAGTGCTCTTTTCTCAAAAGCAGAGTGTGTTTCTTGTAAGGCAAGCTAGCGTTTGTTTCCCAGTACTAAATGGAGTTGAATCACATCCTGTTTTTGGTCCTACGAGCAAGAGTTGTTTTCTGGTAAGGAAAGTCACTACTGCGCTCCCATTGTCATACACAGGGCAAATAGCACTGGCGTCTGTTCCCAGCATGTACAGTGTATTGGACTGAAGAGGATCTACTGTTCTTGTCAGGTTCCTAAGCAGAATTGAACTAGATATGGCCCGTGTGTGTAGGAAGCACAGTTCTTTTGTTCTGAGCAAGCTGACTGTTTGGATCCCTTAGGAAACACAGTAGAGTAGATGAGTGCTCTTTTCTCAAAAGCAGAGTGTGTTTCTTGTAAGGCAAGCTAGTGTTTGTTTCCCAGTCCTAAATGGAGTTGAATCCCATGCAGTTTCTGGTCCTACCAGCAAGAGTTGTTTTCTGGTAAGGAAAGTCACTATTGCGCTCCCATTTCCATACACAGTGCAAATAGCACTCGCATCTGTTCCCAGCAAGTACAGTGTATTGGACTGAAGCGGAGCTACTGTTCTTGTCAGTTTCCTAAGCAGAATTGAACTAGATATGGCCCCTGTGTGTAGAAAGCACAGTTCTTTTTTTCTGAGCAAGCTCACTGTTCGGACACCATAGGAAAAACAGTCGAGTAGAAGAGTGCTCTTTTCTCAAAAGCAGAGTGTGTTTCTTGTAAGGCGAGCTAGCGTTTGTTTCCCAGTCCTAAATGGAGTTGAAACACATGCAGATTATTGTCCTACGAGCAAGAGTTGTTTTTTGGTAAGAAGAGTCACTATTGCGATCCCATTGTCATACACAGGGCAAATAGCACTGGCGTCTGTTCCCAGCAAGTACAGTGTATTGGACTGAAGCGGAGCTACTGTTCTTTCAGTTTGCTAAGCAGAGTTGAACTAGATATGGACCCTGTGTGTAGGAAGCACAGTTCTTTTGTTCTGAGCAAGCTCACTCTTCGGACCACGAGTCACTATTGCGCTCCTATTTCTATACACAGTACAAATAGGACTCTCGTCTGTTCCCAGCTAGTACAGTGTATTGGACTGAAGAGGAGCTACCATTCTTGTCAGTTTCCTAAGCAGAATTGAACTAGATATGGCCATATTTGTATGAAGCACAGCTCTTTTGTTCTGAGCAAGCTCACTGTTCTGGCCCTATAGGAAACACAGTAGAGTAGAAGACTGCTCTTTTCTCAAAAGCAGAGTGTGTTTCTTGTAAGGCGAGCTAGTGTTTGTTTCCCAGTCCTAAATGGAGTTGAATCACATGCAGTTTTTGGTCCTACGAGCAAGAGTTGTTTTCTGGTAAGGAAAGTCACTATTGCGCTCCCATTGTCAGATACAGGGCAAATAGCACTGGCGTCTGTTCCCAGCATGTACAGTGTATTGGACTGAAGAGGATGTACTGTTCTTGTCAGTTTCCTAAGCAGAATTCAACTAGATATGGCCGTATTTGTAGGAAGCACAGTTCTTTTGTTCTGAGCAAACTCACTGTTCTGGCCCTATAGGAAACACAGTAGAGTAGAGGAGTGCTCTTTTCTCAAAAGCAGAGTGTGTTTCTTGTAAGGTGAGCTAGCGTTTGTTTCCCAGTCCTAAATGGAGTTGAGTCACATGCAGTTTTTGGTCCTACGAGCAAGAGTTGTTTTCTGGTAAGGAAAGTCACTATTGCGCTCCCTTTGCCATACACAGTGCAAATAGCACTCGCGTCTGTTCACAGCAAGTACAGTGTATTGGACTGAAGAGGAGCTACTGTTCTTGTCAGTTTCCTAAGCAGAGTTGAACTAGATATGGCCCATGTGTGTAGGAAGCACAGTTGTTTTGTTCTGAGCAAGCTCACTGTTCGGATACCATAGGAAAAACAGTCGAGTAGAAGAGTGCTCTTTTCTCAAAAGCAGAGTGTGTTTCTTTTAAGGCGAGCTAGCGTTTGTTTCCCAGTCCTAAATGGAGTTAAATCACATGCAGTTTTTGGTCCTACGAGCAAGAGTTGTTTTCTGGTAAGGAAAGTCACTATTGCGCTCCCTTTGCCATACACAGTGCAAATAGCACTCGCGTCTGTTCCCAGCAAGTACAGTGTATTGAACTGAAGAGGAGCTACTGTTCTTGTCACTTTCCTAAGCAGAGTTGAACTAGATATGGCCGATGTGTGTAGGAAGCACAGTTCTTTTGTTCTCAGCAAGCTCACTGTTTGGACACCATATGAACCACAGTGAAATAGAAGACTGCTCTTTTCTCAAAAGCATAGTGTGTTTCTTGTTAGGCGAGTAGCGTTTGTTTCCCAGTCCTAAATGGAGTTGAATCTCATGCAGTTTTTGGTCCTATGTGCAAGAGTTGTTTTCTGGTAAAGAAAGTCACTCTTGCGCTCCCATTGCCATACACAGTGCAAATAGCACTCGCGTCTGTTCCCAGCAAGTACAGTGTATTGGACTGAAGTGGAGCTACTGTTCTTGTCAGTTTCCTAAGCAGAGTTGAACTAGATATGTCCCGTGTGTGTAGGAAGCACAGTCTTTTGTTCTGAGCAAGCTCACTGTTCGGACACCATAGGAAACACAGTAGAGTAGAAGAGTGCTCTTTTCTCAAAAGCAGAGTGTGTTTCTTGTAAGGCAAGCTAGCGTTTGTTTCCCAGTACTAAATGGAGTTGAATCACATGCAGTTTCTTGTCCTACGAGCAAGAGTTGTTTTCTGGTAAAAAGAGTCACTGTTGCGCTCCCATTGTCATACACAGGGCAAATAGCACTGGCGTCTGTTCCCAGCATGTACAGTGTATTGGACTGAAGAGGATCTACTGTTCTTGTCAGTTTCCTAAGCAGAATTGAACTAGATATGGCCGTATTTGTAGGAAGCACAGTAATTTTGTTCTGAGCAAACTCACTGTTCTGGCCCTATAGGAAACACAGTAGAGTAGAAGATTGCTCTTTTCTCAAAAGCAGTGTGTGTTTCTTGTAAGGAGAGCTAGCGTTTGTTTCCCAGTCCTAAATGGAGTTGAATCACATGCAGTTTTTGGTACTACGAGCAAGAGTTGTTTTCTGCTAAGGAAAGTCACTATTGCGCTCCCATTTCCATACACAGTGCAAATAGCACTCGCATCTGTTCCCAGGAAGTACAGTTTATTGGACTGAAGTGGAGCTACTGTTCTTGTCAGTTTGCTAAGCAGAGTTGAACTAGTTATGGCCCCTGTGTGTACAAAGCACAGTTCTTTTGTTCTGAGCAAGCTCACTGTTCGGACCACATAGGAAACAGAGAAGAGTAGAAGAGTGCTCTTTTCTCAAAAGCAGAGTGTGTTTCTTGTAAGGCGAGCTAGTGTTTGTTCCCCAGTCAGAAATGGAGGTGAATCCCATGCAGTTTTTGTTCCTACGAGGAAGAGGTGTTTTCTGATAAGAAGAGTCACTATTGCGCTCCTATTTCTATACACAGTACAAATAGGACTCTCGTCTGTTCCCAGCTAGTACAGTGTATTGGACTGAAGAGGAGCTACCGTTCTTGTCAGTTTCCTAAGCAGAGTTGAACTAGATGTGGCCCGTGTGTGTAGGAAGCACAGTTCTTTTGTTCTGAGCAATCTCACTGTTCGGACCCCATAGGAAACACAGTAGAGTAGAAGAGTGCTCTTTTCTCAAAAGCAGAGTGTGTTTCTTGTAAGGCAAGCTAGCGTTTGTTTCCCAGTACTAAATGGAGTTGAATCACAACCTGTTTTTGGTCCTACGAGCAAGAGTTGTTTTCTGGTAAGGAAAGTCACTATTGCTCTCCCATTGTCAGACACAGGGATAATAGCACTGGCGTCTGTTCCCAGCATGTACAGTGTATTGGACTGAAGAGGATGTACTGTTCTTGTCAGTTTCCTAAACAGAATTCAACTAGATATGGCCGTATTTGTAGGAAGCACAGTTCTTTTGTTCTGAGCAAACTCACTGTTCTGGCCCTATAGGAAACACAGTAGAGTAGAGGAGTGCTCTTTTCTCAAAAGCAGAGTGTGTTTCTTGTAAGGCGAGCTAGCGTTTGTTTCCCAGTCCTAAATGGAGTTGAATCACATGCAGTTTTTGGTCCTACGAGCAAGAGTTGTTTTCTGGTAAGGAAAGTCACTATTGCGCTCCCATTGTCAGATACAGGGCAAATAGCACTGGCGTCTGTTCCCAGCATGTACAGTGTATTGGACTGAAGAGGATGTACTGTTCTTGTCAGTTTCCTAAGCAGAATTCAACTAGATATGGCCGTATTTGTAGGAAGCACAGTTCTTTTGTTCTGAGCAAACTCACTGTTCTGGCCCTATAGGAAACACAGTAGAGTAGAGGAGTGCTCTTTTCTCAAAAGCAGAGTGTGTTTCTTGTAAGGCGAGCTAGCGTTTGTTTCCCAGTCCTAAATGGAGTAGAATCACATGCAGTTTTTGGTCCTACGAGCAAGAGTTGTTTTCTGGTAAGGAAAGTCACTATTGCGCTCCCTTTGCCATACACAGTGCAAATAGCACTCGCGTCTGTTCACAGCAAGTACAGTGTATTGGACTGAAGAGGAGCTACTGTTCTTGTCAGTTTCCTAAGCAGAGTTGAACTAGATATGGCCCATGTGTGTAGGAAGCACAGTTCTTTTGTTCTGAGCAAGCTCACTGTTCGGATACCATAGGAAAAACAGTCGAGTAGAAGAGTGCTCTTTTCTCAAAAGCAGAGTGTGTTTCTTTTAAGGCGAGCTAGCGTTTGTTTCCCAGTCCTAAATGGAGTTAAATCACATGCAGTTTTTGGTCCTACGAGCAAGAGTTGTTTTCTGGTAAGGAAAGTCACTATTGCGCTCCCTTTGCCATACACAGTGCAAATAGCACTCGCGTCTGTTCCCAGCAAGTACAGTGTATTGAACTGAAGAGGAGCTACTATTCTTGTCACTTTCCTAAGCAGAGTTGAACTAGATATGGCCCATGTGTGTAGGAAGCACAGTTCTTTTGTTCTCAGCAAGCTCACTGTTGGACACCATATGAACCACAGTGAAATAGAAGACTGCTCTTTTCTCAAAAGCATAGTGTGTTTCTTGTTAGGCGAGTAGCGTTTGTTTCCCAGTCCTAAATGGAGTTGAATCTCATGCAGTTTTTGGTCCTATGTGCAAGAGTTGTTTTCTGGTAAAGAAAGTCACTCTTGCGCTCCCATTGCCATACACAGTGCAAATAGCACTCGCGTCTGTTCCCAGCAAGTACAGTGTATTGGACTGAAGTGGAGCTACTGTTCTTGTCAGTTTCCTAAGCAGAGTTGAACTAGATATGTCCCGTGTGTGTAGGAAGCACAGTTCTTTTGTTCTGAGCAAGCTCACTGTTCGGACACCATAGGAAACACAGTAGAGTAGAAGAGTGCTCTTTTCTCAAAAGCAGAGTGTGTTTCTTGTAAGGCAAGCTAGCGTTTGTTTCCCAGTACTAAATGGAGTTGAATCACATGCAGTTTCTTGTCCTACGAGCAAGAGTTGTTTTCTGGTAAAAAGAGTCACTGTTGCGCTCCCATTGTCATACACAGGGCAAATAGCACTGGCGTCTGTTCCCAGCATGTACAGTGTATTGGACTGAAGAGGATCTACTGTTCTTGTCAGTTTCCTAAGCAGAATTGAACTAGATATGGCCGTATTTGTAGGAAGCACAGTAATTTTGTTCTGAGCAAACTCACTGTTCTGGCCCTATAGGAAACACAGTAGAGTAGAAGATTGCTCTTTTCTCAAAAGCAGTGTGTGTTTCTTGTAAGGAGAGCTAGCGTTTGTTTCCCAGTCCTAAATGGAGTTGAATCACATGCAGTTTTTGGTACTACGAGCAAGAGTTGTTTTCTGGTAAGGAAAGTCACTATTGCGCTCCCATTTCCATACACAGTGCAAATAGCACTCGCATCTGTTCCCAGGAAGTACAGTTTATTGGACTGAAGTGGAGCTACTGTTCTTGTCAGTTTGCTAAGCAGAGTTGAACTAGTTATGGCCCCTGTGTGTACAAAGCACAGTTCTTTTGTTCTGAGCAAGCTCACTGTTCGGACCACATAGGAAACAGAGAAGAGTAGAAGAGTGCTCTTTTCTCAAAAGCAGAGTGTGTTTCTTGTAAGGCGAGCTAGTGTTTGTTCCCCAGTCAGAAATGGAGGTGAATCCCATGCAGTTTTTGTTCCTACGAGGAAGAGGTGTTTTCTGATAAGAAGAGTCACTATTGCGCTCCTATTTCTATACACAGTACAAATAGGACTCTCGTCTGTTCCCAGCTAGTACAGTGTATTGGACTGAAGAGGAGCTACCGTTCTTGTCAGTTTCCTAAGCAGAGTTGAACTAGATGTGGCCCGTGTGTGTAGGAAGCACAGTTCTTTTGTTCTGAGCAAGCTCACTGTTCGGACCCCATAGGAAACACAGTAGAGAAGAAGAGTGCTCTTTTCTCAAAAGCAGAGTGTGTTTCTTGTAAGGCAAGCTAGCGTTTGTTTCCCAGTACTAAATGGAGTTGAATCACAACCTGTTTTTGGTCCTACGAGCAAGAGTTGTTTTCTGGTAAGGAAAGTCACTATTGCTCTCCCATTGTCAGACACAGGGATAATAGCACTGGCGTCTGTTCCCAGCATGTACAGTGTATTGGACTGAAGAGGATGTACTGTTCTTGTCAGTTTCCTAAGCAGAATTCAACTAGATATGGCCGTATTTGTAGGAAGCACAGTTCTTTTGTTCTGAGCAAACTCACTGTTCTGGCCCTATAGGAAACACAGTAGAGTAGAGGAGTGCTCTTTTCTCAAAAGCAGAGTGTGTTTCTTGTAAGGCGAGCTAGCGTTTGTTTCCCAGTCCTAAATGGAGTTGAATCACATGCAGTTTTTGGTCCTACGAGCAAGAGTTGTTTTCTGGTAAGGAAAGTCACTATTGCGCTCCCTTTGCCATACACAGTGCAAATAGCACTCGCGTCTGTTCACAGCAAGTACAGTGTATTGGACTGAAGAGGAGCTACTGTTCTTGTCAGTTTCCTAAGCAGAGTTGAACTAGATATGGCCCATGTGTGTAGGAAGCACAGTTCTTTTGTTCTGAGCAAGCTCACTGTTCGGATACCATAGGAAAAACAGTCGAGTAGAAGAGTGCTCTCTTCTCAAAAGCAGAGTGTGTTTCTTGTAAGGCGAGCTAGCGTTTGTTTCCCAGTCCTAAATGGAGTTGAATCACATGCAGTTTTTGGTCCTACGAGCAAGAGTTGTTTTCTGGTAAGGAAAGTCACTATTGCGCTCCCTTTGCCATACACAGTGCAAATAGCACTCGCGTCTGTTCCCAGCAAGTACAGTGTATTGAACTGAAGAGGAGCTACTGTTCTTGTCACTTTCCTAAGCAGAGTTGAACTAGATATGGCCTATGTGTGTAGGAAGCACAGTTCTTTTGTTCTCAGCAAGCTCACTGTTCGGACACCATATGAACCACAGTGAAATAGAAGAGTGCTCTTTTCTCAAAAGCATAGTGTGTTTCTTGTTAGGCGAGTAGCGTTTGTTTCCCAGTCCTAAATGGAGTTGAATCTCATGTAGTTTTTGGTCCTATGTGCAAGAGTTGTTTTCTGGTAAAGAAAGTCACTCTTGCGCTCCCATTGCCATACACAGTGCAAATAGCACTCGCGTCTGTTCCCAGCAAGTACAGTGTATTGGACTGAAGTGGAGCTACTGTTCTTGTCAGTTTCCTAAGCAGAGTTGAACTAGATATGTCCCGTGTGTGTAGGAAGCACAGTTCTTTTGTTCTGAGCAAGCTCACTGTTCGGACACCATAGGAAACACAGTAGAGTAGAAGAGTGCTCTTTTCTCAAAAGCAGAATGTGTTTCTTGTAAGGCAAGCTAGCGTTTGTTTCCCAGTACTAAATGGAGTTGAATCACATGCAGTTTCTTGTCCTACGAGCAAGAGTTGTTTTCTGGTAAAAAGAGTCACTGTTGTGCTCCCATTGTCATACACAGGGCAAATAGCACTGGCGTCTGTTCCCAGCATGTACAGTGTATTGGACTGAAGAGGATCTACTGTTCTTGTCAGTTTCCTAAGCAGAATTGAACTAGATATGGCCGTATTTGTAGGAAGCACAGTAATTTTGTTCTGAGCAAACTCACTGTTCTGGCCCTATAGGAAACACAGTAGAGTAGAAGAGTGCTCTTTTCTCAAAAGCAGTGTGAGTTTCTTGTAAGGAGAGCTAGCGTTTGTTTCCCAGTCCTAAATGGAGTTGAATCACATGCAGTTTTTGGTACTACGAGCAAGAGTTGTTTTCTGGTAAGGAAAGTCACTATTGCGCTCCCATTTCCATACACAGTGCAAATAGCACTCGCATCTGTTCCCAGGAAGTACAGTTTATTGGACTGAAGTGGAGCTACTGTTCTTGTCAGTTTGCTAAGCAGAGTTGAACTAGTTATGGCCCCTGTGTGTACAAAGCACAGTTCTTTTGTTCTGAGCAAGCTCACTGTTCGGACCACATAGGAAACAGAGAAGAGTAGAAGAGTGCTCTTTTCTCAAAAGCAGAGTGTGTTTCTTGTAAGGCGAGCTAGTGTTTGTTCCCCAGTCAGAAATGGAGGTGAATCCCATGCAGTTTTTGTTCCTACGAGGAAGAGGTGTTTTCTGATAAGAAGAGTCACTATTGCGCTCCTATTTCTATACACAGTACAAATAGGACTCTCGTCTGTTCCCAGCTAGTACAGTGTATTGGACTGAAGAGGAGCTACCGTTCTTGTCAGTTTCCTAAGCAGAGTTGAACTAGATGTGGCCCGTGTGTGTAGGAAGCACAGTTCTTTTGTTCTGAGCAAGCTCACTGTTCGGACCCCATAGGAAACACAGTAGAGAAGAAGAGTGCTCTTTTCTCAAAAGCAGAGTGTGTTTCTTGTAAGGCAAGCTAGCGTTTGTTTCCCAGTACTAAATGGAGTTGAATCACATCCTGTTTTTGGTCCTACGAGCAAGAGTTGTTTTCTGGTAAGGAAAGTCACTATTGCTCTCCCATTGTCAGACACAGGGATAATAGCACTGGCGTCTGTTCCCAGCATGTACAGTGTATTGGACTGAAGAGGATCTACTGTTCTTGTCAGTTTCCTAAGCAAATTCAACTAGATATGGCCGTATTTGTAGGAAGCACAGTTCTTTTGTTCTGAGCAAACTCACTGTTCTGGCCCTATAGGAAACACAGTAGAGTAGAAGAGTGCTCTTTTCTCAAAAGCAGAGTGTGTTTCTTGTAAGGCGAGCTAGCGTTTGTTTCCCAGTCCTAAATGGAGTTGAATCCCATGCAGTTTCTGGTCCTACCAGCAAGAGTTGTTTTCTGGTAAGGAAAGTCACTATTGCGCTCCCATTTCCATACACAGTGCAAATAGCACTCGCATCTGTTCCCAGCAAGTACAGTGTATTGGACTGAAGCGGAGCTACTGTTCTTGTCAGTTTCCTAAGCAGAGTTGAACTAGATATGGCCCCTGTGTGTAGAAAGCACAGTTCTTTTTTTCTGAGCAAGCTCACTGTTCGGATACCATAGGAAAAACAGTCGAGTAGAAGAGTGCTCTTTTCTCAAAACCAGAGTGTGTTTCTTGTAAGGCGAGCTAGTGTTTGTTTCCCAGTCCTAAATGGAGTTGAAACACATGCAGTTTATTGTCCTATGAGCAAGAATTGTTTTCTGGTAAGGAAAGTCACTATTGCGCTCCCATTGCCATACACAGTTCAAATAGCACTCGTGTCTGTTCCCAGCAAGTACAGTGTATTGGACTGAAGAGGAGCTACTGTTCTTGTCAGTTTCCTAAGCAGAGTTGAACTAGATATGGCCCGTGTGTGTAGGAAACACAGTTCTTTTGTTCTGAGCAAGCTCAGTGTTCGGACCCCATATGAACCACAGTAGAATAGAAGACTGCTCTTTTCTCAAAAGCAGAGTGTGTTTCTTGTAAGGCGAGCTAGCGTTTCTTTCCCAGTCCTAAATGGAGTTGAATCACATGCAGTTTTTGGTCCTACGAGCAAGAGTTGTTTTCTGGTAAGGAAAGTCACTATTGCGCTCCCTTTGCCATACACAGTGCAAATAGCACTCGCGTCTGTTCACAGCAAGTACAGTGTATTGGACTGAAGATGAGCTACTGTTCTTGTCAGTTTCCTAAGCAGAGTTGAACTAGATATGGCCGTATTTGTAGGAAGCACAGTTCTTTTGTTCTGAGCAAACTCACTGTTCTGGCCCTATAGGAAACACAGTAGAGTAGAAGAGTGCTCTTTTCTCAAAAGCAGAGTGTGTTTCTTGTAAGGCGAGCTAGCGTTTGTTTCCCATTCCTAAATGGATTTGAAATACATGCAGTTTCTGGTCCTACGAGCAAGAGGTGTTTTCTGGTAAGAAGAGTCAATATTGCGCTCCCATTGTCATAAACAGGACAAATAGCACTGCCATCTGTTCCCAGCAAGTACAGTGTATTGGACTGAAGCCGAGCTACTGTTCTTGTCAGTTTCCTAAGCAGAGTTGAACTAGATATGGCCCCTGTGTGTAGGAAGCACAGTTCTTTTGTTCTGAGCAAGCTCACTTTTCGGACCACATAGGAAATACAGTAGAGTAGAAGAGTGCTCTTTTCTCAAAAGCAGAGTGTGTTTCTTGTAAGGCGAGCTAGTGTTTGTTTCCCAGACAGAAATGGGGTTGAATCCCATGCAGTTTCTGGTCCTACAAGCAAGAGGTGTTTTCTGATAAGAAGAGTCACTATTGTGCTCCCATTGTCATACAGAGGACAAATAGCACTGGCATCTGTTCCCTGCATGCACAGTGTATTGGACTGAAGTGGAGCTACTGTTCATGTCAGTTTCCTAAGCAGAGTTGAACTAGATATGGCCCGTGTGTGGAGGAAGCACAGTTCTGTTGTTCTGAGCAAGCACACTGTTCGGACACCCTAGGATACACAGTAGAGTAGAAGAGTGCTCTTTTCTCAAAAGCAGAGTGTGTTTCTTGTAAGGCGAGCTAGTGTTTGTTTCCCAGTCCTAAATGGAGTTGAATCACATGCAGTTTCTGGTCCTACAAGAAAGAGTTGTTTTCTGGTAAGAAGAGTCACTATTGTGCTCCCATTGTCATACACAGGGCAAATAACACTGGCGTCTGTTCCCAGCTAGGACAGTGTATTGGACTGAGGAGGAGCTACCGTTCTATTCAGTTTCCTAAGCAGAATTGAACTAGATATGGCCGTATTTGTAGGAAGCACAGTTCTTTTGTTCTGAGCAAACTCACTGTTCTGGCCCTATAGGAAACACAGTAGAGTAGAAGAGTGCTCTTTTCTAAAAAGCAGAGTGTGTTTCTTGTAAGGCGAGCTAGCGTTTGTTTCCCATTCCTAAATGGATTTGAAATACATGCAGTTTCTGGTCCTACGAGCAAGAGGTGTTTTCTGGTAAGAAGAGTCACTATTGTGCTCCCATTGTCATTAACAGGACAAATAGCACTGCCATCTGTTCCCAGCAAGTACAGTGTATTGGACTGAAGCCGAGCTACTGTTCTCGTTAGTTTCCTAAGCAGAGTTGAACTAGATATGGCCCCTGTGTGTAGGAAGCACAGTTCTTTTGTTCTGAGCAAGCTCACTTTTCGGACCACATAGGAAATACAGTAGAGTAGAAGAGTGCTCTTTTCTCAAAAGCAGAGTGTGTTTCTTGGAAGGCAAGCTAGTGTTTGTTTCCCAGTCAGAAATGGAGTTGAATCCCATGAAGTTTCTGGTCCTACAAGCAAGAGGTGTTTTCTGATAAGAAGAGTCACTATTGTGCTCCCATTGTCATACAGAGGACAAATAGCACTGGCGTCTGTTCCCTGCATGCACAGTGTATTGGACTGAAGTGGAGCTACTGTTCATGTCAGTTTCCTAAGCAGAGTTGAACTAGATATGGACCGTGTGTGGAGGAAGCACAGTTCTGTTGTTCTGAGCAAGCACACTGTTCGGACCCCCTAGGATACACAGTAGAGTAGAAGAGTGCTCTTTTCTCAAAAGCAGAGTGTGTTTCTTGTAAGGCGAGCTAGCGTTTGTTTCCCAGTCCTAAATGGAGTTGAATCACATGCAGTTTCTTGTCCTACAAGCAAGAGTTGTTTTCTGGTAAGAAGAGTCACTATCGTGCTCCCATTGTCATACACAGGGCAAATAGCACTGGCGTCTGTTCCCAGCTAGGACAGTGTATTGGACTGAGGAGGAGCTACCGTTCTATTCAGTTTCCTAAGCAGAATTGAACTAGATATGGCCGTATTTGTAGGAAGCACAGTTCTTTTGTTCTGAGCAAACTCACTGTTCTGGCCCTATAGGAAACACAGTAGAGTAGAAGAGTGCTCTTTTCTCAAAAGCAGAGTGTGTTTCTTGTAAGGCGAGCTAGAGTTTGTTTCCCATTCCTAAATGGATTTGAAATACATGCAGTTTCTGGTCCTACGAGCAAGAGGTGTTTTCTGGTAAGAAGAGTCACTATTGTGCTCCCATTGTCATAAACAGGACAAATAGCACTGCCATCTGTTCCCAGCAAGTACAGTGTATTGGACTGAAGCCGAGCTACTGTTCTTGTCAGTTTCCTAAGCAGAGTTGAACTAGATATGGCCCCTGTGTGTAGGAAGCACAGTTCTTTTGTTCTGAGCAAGCTCACTTTTCGGACCACATAGGAAATTCAGTAGAGTAGAAGAGTGCTCTTTTCTCAAAAGCAGAGTGTGTTTCTTGTAAGGCGAGCTAGTGTTTGTTTCCCAGTCAGAAATGGAGTTGAATCCCATGAAGTTTCTGGTCCTACAAGCAAGAGGTGTTTTCTGATAAGAAGAGTCACTATTGTGCTCCCATTGTCATACAGAGGACAAATAGCACTGGCGTCTGTTCCCTGCATGCACAGTGTATTGGACTGAAGTGGAGCTACTGTTCATGTCAGTTTCCTAAGCAGAGTTGAACTAGATATGGCCCGTGTGTGGAGGAAGCACAGTTCGGTTGTTCTGAGCAAGCACACTGTTCGGACCCCCTGGGATACACAGTAGAGTAGAAGAGTGCTCTTTTCTCAAAAGCAGAGTGTGTTTCTTGTAAGGCGAGCTAGCGTTTGTTTCCCAGTCCTAAATGGAGTTGAATCACATGCAGTTTCTTGTCCTACAAGCAAGAGTTGTTTTCTGGTAAGAAGAGTCACTATTGTGCTCCCATTGTCATACACAGGGCAAATAGCACTGGCGTCTGTTCCCAGCATGTACAGTGTATTGGACTGAAGAGGATCTACTGTTCTTGTCAGTTTCCTAAGCAGAATTGAACTAGATATGGCCGTATTTATAGGAAGCACAGTTCTTTTGTTCTGAGCAAACTCACTGTTCTGGCCCTATAGGAAAAACAGTAGAGTAGAAGAGTGCTCTTTTCTCAAAAGCAGAGTGTGTTTCTTGTAAGGCGAGCTAGCGTTTGTTTCCCAGTCCTAAATGGAGTTGAATCACATGCAGTTTTTGGTCCTACGAGCAAGAGTTGTTTTCTGGTAAGGAAAGTCACTATTGCGCTCCCAATGCCATACACAGTGCATATAGCACTCCCGTCTGTTCCCAGCAAGTACAGTGTATTGGACTGAAGAGGAGCTACTCTTCTTGTCAGTTTCCTAAGCAGAGTTGAACTAGATATGGCCCCTGTGTGTAGGAAGCACAGTTATTTTGTTCTGAGCAAGCTCACTTTTCGGACCCCATAGGAAACACAGTAGAGTAGAAGAGTGCTCTTTTCTCAAAAGCAGAGTGTGTTTCTTGTAAGGCGAGCTAGTGTTTGTTTCCCAGTCAGAAATGGAGTTGAATCCCGTGCAGTTTCTGGTCCAACGAGCAAGAGGTGTTTTCTGATAAGAAGAGTCACTATTGCGCTCCCATTGTCATACAGAGGACAAATAGCACTGGCGTCTGTTCCCTGCATGTACAGTGTATTGGACTGAAGTGGAGCTACTGTTCTTGTCAGTTTCCTAAGCAGAGTTGAACTACATATGGCCCGTGTGTGGAGGAAGCACAGTTCTGTTGTTCTGAGCAAGCTCACTGTTCGGACCCCCTAGGATACACAGTAGAGTAGAAGAGTGCTCTTTTCTCAAAAGCAGAGTGTGTTTCTTGTAAGGTGAGCTAGCGTTTGTTTCCCAGTCCTAAATGGAGTTGAATCACATGCAGTTTCTTGTCCTACGAGCAAGAGATGTTTTCTGGTAAGAAGAGTCACTATTGTGCTCCCATTGTCATACACAGGGCAAATAGCACTGGCGTCTGTTCCCAGCATGTACAGTGTATTGGACTGAAGAGGATCTACTGTTCTTTTCAGTTTCCTAAGCATAATTGAACTAGATATGGCCGTATTTGTAGGAATCACAGTTCTTTTGTTCTGAGCAAACTCACTGTTCTGGCCCTATAGGAAAAACAGTAGAGTAGAAGTGTGCTCTTTTCTCAAAAGCAGAGTGTGTTTCTTGTAAGGCGAGCTAGCGTTTGTTTCCCATTCCTAAATGGATTTGAAATACATGCAGTTTCTGGTCCTACGAGCAAGAGATGTTTTCCGGTAAGAAGATTCACTATTGTGCTCCCATTGTCATAAACAGGGCAAATAGCACTGGCATCTGTTCCCAGCAACTACAGTGTATTGGACTGAAGCGGAGCTACTGTTCTTGTCAGTTTCCTAAGCAGAGTTGAACTAGATATGGCCCCTGTGTGTAGGAAGCACAGTTCTTTTGTTCTGAGCAAGCTCACTTTTCGGACCCCATAGAAAACACATTAGAGTAGAAGAGTGCTCTTTTCTCAAAAGCAGAGTGTGTTTCTTATAAGACGAGCTAGTGTTTGTTTCCCAGTCAGAAATGGAGTTGAATCCCATGCAGTTTCTGGTCCTGCCAGCAAGACGTGTTTTCCGATAAGAAGAGTCACTATTGTGCTCCTATTGCCATACACAGTGCAAATAGCACTCGCGTCTGTTCCCAGCTATTACAGTGTATTGGACTGAAGAGGGGCTACCGTTCTTGTCAGTTTCCTCAGCAGAGTTGAACTAGATATTGCCCCTGTGTGTAGGAAGCACAGTTCTTTTGTTCTGAGCAAGCTCACTGTTCAGACCCCATAGGAAACACAGTTGAGTAGAAGAGTGCTCTTTTCTCAAAAGCAGAGTGTGTTTCTTGTAAAGTGAGCTAGCATTTGTTTCCCAGTCCTAAATGGAGTTGAATCACATGCAGTTTCTTGTCCTACGAGCAAGAGTTGTTTTCTGGTAAGAAGAGTCACTATTGTGCTCCCATTGTCATTCACAGGGTAAATAACACTGGCGTCGGTTCCCAGCATGTTCACTGTATTGGAATGAAGAGGATCTACTGTTCTTTTCAGTTTCCTAAGCATAATTGAACTAGATATGGCCGTACTTGTATGAAGCACACTTCTTTTGTTCTGAGCAAGCTCACGGTTCTGGCCCTATAGGAAACACAGTAGAGTAGAAGAGTGCTCTTTTCTCAAAAGCAGAGTGTGTTTCTTGTAAGGCGAGCTAGCGTTTGTTTCCCAGTCCTAAATGGAGTTGAATCACATGCAGTTTTTGGTCCTATGAGCAAGAGTTGTTTTCTGGTAAGGAAAGTCACTCTTGCGCTCCCATTGAAATACAAAGTGCAAATAGCACTCGCGTCTGTTCCCAGCAAGTACAGTGTATTGGACTGAAGCGGAGCTACTATTCTTGTCAGTTTCCTAAGCAGAGTTGAACTAGATATGACCCCTGTGTGTAGGAAGCACAGTTCTTTTGTTCTGAGCAAGCTCACTGTTCAGACCACATAGGAAATACAGTAGAGTAGATGAGTGCTCTTTTCTCAAAAGCAGAGTGTGTTTCTTGTAAGGCGAGCTAGCGTTTGTTTCCCAGTCCTAAATGGAGTTAAATCACATGCAGTTTCTTGTCCTACAAGCAAGAGTTGTTTTCTGGTAAGAAGAGTCACTATTGTGCTCCCATTGTCATACACAGGGCAAATAGCACTGGCGTCTGTTCCCAGCATGTACAGTGTATTGGACTGAAGAGGATCTACTGTTCTTGTCAGTTTCCTAAGCAGAATTGAACTAGATATGGCCGTATTTGTAGGAATCACAGTTCTTTTGTTCTGAGCAAACTCACTGTTCTGGCCCTATAGGAAAACAGTAGAGTAGAAGAGTGCTCTTTTCTCAAAAGCAGAGTGTGTTTCTTGTAAGGCAAGCTAGCGTTTGTTTCCCAGTCCTAAATGGAGTTGAATCACATGCAGGTTTTGGTCCTATGAGCAAGAGTTGTTTTCTGGTAAGGAAAGTCACTCTTGCGCTCCCATTGCCATACACAGTGCAAATAGCACTCGCGTCTGTTCCCAGCAAGTACAGTGTATTGGACTGAAGCGGAGCTACTGTTCTTGTCAGTTTTCTAAGCAGAGTTGAACTAGATATGGCCCCTGTGTGTAGGAAGCACTGTTTTTTTGTTCTGAGCAAGCTCACTGTTCGGAACCCCTAGGAAACACAGTAGAGTAGAAGAGTGCTCTTTTCTCAAAAGCAGAGTGTGTTTCTTGTAAGGCGAGCTAGCATTTGTTTCCCATTCCTAAATGGAGTTGAATCACATGCAGTTTTTGGTCCTATGAGCAAGAGTTGTTTTCTTGTAAGGAAACTCACTATTGTGCTCCCAATGCCATACACAGTGCAAATAGCACTCGCATCTGTTCCCAGCAAGTACAGTGTATTGGACTGAAGAGGAGCTACTGTTCTTGTCAGTTTCCTAAGCAGAGTTGAACTAGATATGGCCAGTGTGTGTAGGAAGCACAGTTCTTTTGTTCTGAGCAAGCTCACTGTTCAGACCCCATAGGAAAAACAGTAGAGTAGAAGAGTGCTCTTTTCTCAAAAGCAGAGTGTGTTTCTTGAAAGGCAAGCTAGCGTTTGTTTCCCAGTACTAAATGGAGTTGAATCACATCCTGTTTTTGGTCCTACGAGCAAGAGTTGTTTTCTGGTAAGGAAAGTCACTATTGCGCTCCCATTGTCAGACACAGTGCAAATAGCACTCGCGTCTGTTCCCAGCAAGTACAGTGTATTGGACTGAAGCGGAGCTACTGTTCTTGTCAGTTTCCTAAGCAGAGTTGAACTAGATATGGCCCGTGTGTGGAGGAAGCACAGTTCTTTTGTTCTGAGCAAGCTCACTGTTAGGACCACATAGGAAATACAGTAGAGTAGAAGAGTGCTCTTTTCTCAAAAGCAGAGTGTGTTTCTTGTAAGGCGAGCTAGCATTTGTTTCCCAGTCCTAAATGTAGTTGAATCACATGCAGTTTCTTGTCCTACAAGCAAGAGTTGTTTTCTGGTAAGAAGAGTCACTATTGTGCTCCCATTGTCATACACAGGGCAAATAGCACTGGCGTCTGTTCCCAGCTACGACAGTGTATTGGACTGAGGAGGAGCTACCGTTCTTTTCAGTATCCTAAGCAGAATTGAACTAGATATGGCCGTATTTGTAGGAAGCACAGTTCTTTTGTTCTGAGCAAACTCACTGCTCTGGCCCTATAGGAAACACAGTAGAGTAGAAGAGTGCTCTTTTCTCAAAAGCAGAGTGTGTTTCTTGTAAGGCGAGCTAGCGTTTGTTTCCCATTCCTAAATGGATTTGAAATACATGCAGTTTCTGGTCCTACGAGCAAGAGGTGTTTTCTGGTAAGAAGAGTCACTATTGCCCTCCCATTGTCATAAACAGGACAAATAGCACTGCCATCTGTTCCCAGCAAGTACAGTGTATTGGACTGAAGCCGAGCTACTGTTCTTGTCAGTTTCCTAAGCAGAGTTGAACTAGATATGGCCCCTGTGTGTAGGAAGCACAGTTCTTTTGTTCTGAGCAAGCTCACTTTTCGGACCACATAGGAAATACAGTAGAGTAGAAGAGTGCTCTTTTCTCAAAAGCAGAGTGTGTTTCTTGTAAGGCGAGCTAGTGTTTGTTTCCCAGTCAGAAATGGAGTTGAATCCCATGCAGTTTCTGGTCCTACAAGCAAGAGGTGTTTTCTGAGAAGAAGAGTCACTATTGCGCTCCCATTGTCATACAGAGGACAAATAGCACTGGCGTCTGTTCCCTGCATGCACAGTGTATTGGACTGAAGTAGAGCTACTGTTCATGTCAGTTTCCTAAGCAGAGTTGAACTAGATATGGCCCGTGTGTGGAGGAAGCACAGTTCTGTTGTTCTGAGCAAGCACACTGTTCGGACCCCCTAGGATACACAGTAGAGTAGAAGAGTGCTCTTTTCTCAAGCAGAGTGTGTTTCTTGTAAGGCGAGCTAGTGTTTGTTTCCCAGTCCTAAATGGAGTTGAATCACATGCAGTTTCTTGTCCTACAAGCAAGAGTTGTTTTCTGGTAAGAAGAGTCACTATTGTGCTCCCATTGTCATACACAGGGCAAATAGCACTGGCGTCTGTTCCCAGCTAGGACAGTGTATTGGACTGAGGAGGAGCTACCGTTCTATTCAGTTTCCTAAGCAGAATTGAACTAGATATGGCCGTATTTGTAGGAAGCACAGTTCTTTTGTTCTGAGCAAACTCACTGTTCTGGCCCTATAGGAAACACAGTAGAGTAGAAGAGTGCTCTTTTCTCAAAAGCAGAGTGTGTTTCTTGTAAGGCGAGCTAGCGTTTGTTTCCCATTCCTAAATGGATTTGAAATACATGCAGTTTCTGGTCCTACGAGCAAGAGGTGTTTTCTGGTAAGAAGAGTCACTATTTTGCTCCCATTGTCATAAACAGGACAAATAGCACTGCCATCTGTTCCCAGCAAGTACAGTGTATTGGACTGAAGCCGAGCTACTGTTCTTGTCAGTTTCCTAAGCAGAGTTGAACTAGATATGGCCCCTGTGTGTAGGAAGCACAGTTCTTTTGTTCTGAGCAAGCTCACTTTTCGGACCACATAGGAAATACAGTAGAGTAGAAGAGTGCTCTTTTCTCAAAAGCAGAGTGTGTTTCTTGTAAGGCGAGCTAGTGTTTGTTTCCCAGTCAGAAATGGAGTTGAATCACATGAAGTTTCTGGTCCTACAAGCAAGAGGTGTTTTCTGATAAGAAGAGTCACTATTGTGCTCCCATTGTCATACAGAGGACAAATAGCACTGGCGTCTGTTCCCTGCATGCACAGTGTATTGGACTGAAGTGGAGCTACTGTTCATGTCAGTTTCCTAAGCAGAGTTGAACTAGATATGGCCCGTGTGTGGAGGAAGCACAGTTCTGTTGTTCTGAGCAAGCACACTGTTCGGACCCCCTAGGATACACAGTAGAGTAGAAGAGTGCTCTTTCTCAAAAGCAGAGTGTGTTTCTTGTAAGGCGAGCTAGCATTTGTTTCCCAGTCCTAAATGGAGTTGAATCACATGCAGTTTTTGGTCCTACGAGCAAGAGTTGTTTTCTGGTAAGGAAAGTCACTATTGCGCTCCCTTTGCAATACACAGTGCAAATAGCACTCGCGTATGTTCACAGCAAGTACAGTGTATTGGACTGAAGAGGAGCTACTGTTCTTGTCAGTTTCCTAAGCAGAGTTGAACTAGATATGGCCCATGTGTGGAGGAAGCACAGTTCTTTTGTTCTGAGCAAGCTCACTGTTCGGACACCATAGGAAACACAGTAGAGTAGAAGAGTGCTCTTTTCTCAAAGCAGATTCTGTTTCTTGTAAGGCGAGCTAGCGTTTGTTTCCCAGTCCTAAATGGAGTTGAATCACATGCAGTTTCTTGTCCTACGCGCAAGAGTTGTTTTCTGGTAAAAAGAGTCACTGTTGCTCTCCCATTGTCATACACAGGGCAAATAGCACTGGCGTCTGTTCCCAGCATGTGCAGTGTATTGGACTGAAGAGGATCTACTGTTCTTGTCAGCTTCCTAAGCACAATTGAACTAGATATGGCCGTATTTGTAGGAAGCACAGTAATTTTGTTCTGAGCAAACTGACTGTTCTGGCCCTATAGGAAACACAGTAGAGTAGAAGAGTGCTCTTTTCTCAAAAGCAGAGTGTGTTTCTTGTAAGGAGAGCTAGCGTTTGTTTCCCAGTCCTAAATGGAGTTGAATCACATGCAGTTTTTGGTACTACGAGCAAGAGTTGTATTCTGGTAAGGAAAGTCACTATTGCGCTCCCATTTCCATACACAGTGCAAATAGCACTCGCATCTGTTCCCAGGAAGTACAGTGTATTGGACTGAAGAGGATCTACTGTTCTTGTCAGTTTCTTGAGCAGAGTTGAACTAGATATGGCCCCTGTGTGTAGAAAGCACAGTTCTTTTTTTCTGAGCAAGCTCACTGTTCGGACCCCATAGGAAACACAGTCGAGTAGAAGAGTGCTCTTTTCTCAAAAGCAGAGAGTGTTTCTTGTAAGGCGAGCTAGCGTTTGTTTCCCAGTCCTAAATGGAGTTGAAACACATGCAGTTTATTGTCCTACGAGCAAGAGTTGTTTTCTGGTAAGAAGAGTCACTATTGCGCTCCCATTGTCATACACAGCGCAAATAGCCCTGACGTCTGTTCCTAGCATGTACAGTGTATTGGACTGAAGAGGATCTACTGTTCTTTTCAGTTTTCTTAGCAGAATTGAACTAGATATGGCAGTATTTGTATGAAGCACAGTTCTTTTGTTCTGAGCAAGCTCACTGTTCTGGTCCTATAGGAAAAACAGTAGAGTAGAAGAGTGCTCTTTTCTCAAAAGCAGAGTGTGTTTCTCGTAAGGCGACCTAGTGTTTGTTTCCCAGTCCAAAATGGAGTCGAATCACATGCAGTTTTTGGTCCTACGAGCAAGAGTTGTTTCTGGTAAGGAAAGTCACTATTGCGTTCCCATTTCCATACACAGTGCAAATAGCACTTGCGTCTGTTCCCAGCAAGTACAGTGTATTGGACTGAAGAGGAGCTACTGTTCTTGTCAGTTTGCTAAGCAGAGTTGAACTAGATATGGCCCGTGTGTGTAGGAAGCACAGTACTTTTGTTCTGAGCAAGCTCACTGTTCGGACCCCATAGGAAACACAGTAGAGAAGAAGAGTGCTCTTTTCTCAAAAGCAGAGTGTGTTTCTTTTAAGGCAAGCTAGCGTTTGTTTCTCAGTACTAAATGGAGTTGAATCACATCCTGTTTTTGGTCCTACGAGCAAGAGTTGTTTTCTGGTAAGGAAAGTCACTACTGCGCTCCCATTGTCAGACACAGGGCAAATAGCACTGGCGTCTGTTCCCAGCATGTACAGTGTATTGGACTGAAGAGGATCTACTGTTCTTGTCAGGTTCCTAAGCAGAATTGAACTAGATATGGCCCGTGTGTGTAGGAAGCACAGTTCTTTTGTTCTGAGCAAGCTGACTGTTTGGATCCCTTAGGAAACACAGTAGAGTAGATGAGTGCTCTTTTCTCAAAAGCAGAGTGTGTTTCTTGTAAGGCAAGCTAGTGTTTGTTTCCCAGTCCTAAATGGAGTTGAATCCCATGCAGTTTCTGGTCCTACCAGCAAGAGTTGTTTTCTGGTAAGGAAAGTCACTATTGCGCTCCCATTTCCATACACAGTGCAAATAGCACTCGCATCTGTTCCCAGCAAGTACAGTGTATTGGACTGAAGCGGAGCTACTGTTCTTGTCAGTTTCCTAAGCAGAGTTGAACTAGATATGGCCCCTGTGTGTAGAAAGCACAGTTCTTTTTTTCTGAGCAAGCTCACTGTTCGGACACCATAGGAAAAACAGTCGAGTAGAAGAGTGCTCTTTTCTCAAAAGCAGAGTGTGTTTCTTGTAAGGCCAGCTAGCGTTTGTTTGCCAGTCCTAAATGGAGTTGAAACACAAGCAGATTATTGTCCTACGAGCAAGAGTTGTTTTCTGGTAAGAAGAGTCACTATTGCGCTTCTATTTCTATACACAGTACAAATAGGACTCTCGTCTGTTCCCAGCTAGTACAGTGTATTGGACTGAAGAGGAGCTACCATTCTTGTCAGTTTCCTAAGCAGAATTGAACTAGATATGGCCATATTTGTATGAAGCACAGCTCTTTTGTTCTGAGCAAGCTCACTGTTCTGGCCCTATAGGAAACACAGTAGAGTAGAAGACTGCTCTTTTCTCAAAAGCAGAGTGTGTTTCTTGTAAGGCGAGCTAGCGTTTGTTTCCCAGTCCTAAATGGAGTTGAATCACATGCAGTTTTTGGTCCTCGAGCAAGAGTTGTTTTCTGGTAAGGAAAGTCACTATTGCGCTCCCATTGTCAGATACAGGGCAAATAGCACTGGCGTCTGTTCCCAGCATGTACAGTGTATTGGACTGAAGAGGATGTACTGTTCTTGTCAGTTTCCTAAGCAGAATTCAACTAGATATGGCCGTATTTGTAGGAAGCACAGTTCTTTTGTTCTGAGCAAACTCACTGTTCTGGCCCTATAGGAAACACAGTAGAGTAGAGGAGTGCTCTTTTCTCAAAAGCAGAGTGTGTTTCTTGTAAGGCGAGCTAGCGTTTGTTTCCCAGTCCTAAATGGAGTTGAATCACATGCAGTTTTTGGTCCTACGAGCAAGAGTTGTTTTCTGGTAAGGAAAGTCACTATTGCGCTCCCTTTGCCATACACAGTGCAAAGAGCACTCGCATCTGTTCACAGCAAGTACAGTGTATTGGACTGAAGAGGAGCTACTGTTCTTGTCAGTTTCCTAAGCAGAGTTGAACTAGATATGGCCCATTGTGTAGGAAGCACAGTTCTTTTGTTCTGAGCAAGCTCACTGTTCGGATACCATAGGAAAAACAGTCGAGTAGAAGAGTGCTCTTTTCTCAAAAGCAGAGTGTGTTTCTTGTAAGGCGAGCTAGCGTTTGTTTCCCAGTCCTAAATGGAGTTGAATCACATGCAGTTTTTGGTCCTACGAGCAAGAGTTGTTTTCTGGTAAGGAAAGTCACTATTGCGCTCCCTTTGCCATACACAGTGCAAATAGCACTCGCGTCTGTTCCCAGCAAGTACAGTGTATTGAACTGAAGAGGAGCTACTGTTCTTGTCACTTTCCTAAGCAGAGTTGAACTAGATATGGCCCATGTGTGTAGGAAGCACAGTTCTTTTGTTCTCAGCAAGCTCACTGTTCGGACACCATATGAACCACAGTGAAATAGAAGACTGCTCTTTTCTCAAAAGCATAGTGTGTTTCTTGTTAGGCGAGTAGCGTTTGTTTCCCAGTCCTAAATGGAGTTGAATCTCATGCAGTTTTTGGTCCTATGTGCAAGAGTTGTTTTCTGGTAAAGAAAGTCACTCTTGCGCTCCCATTGCCATACACAGTGCAAATAGCACTCGCGTCTGTTCCCAGCAAGTACAGTGTATTGGACTGAAGTGGAGCTACTGTTCTTGTCAGTTTCCTAAGCAGAGTTGAACTAGATATGTCCCGTGTGTGTAGGAAGCACAGTCTTTTGTTCTGAGCAAGCTCACTGTTCGGACACCATAGGAAACACAGTAGAGTAGAAGAGTGCTCTTTTCTCAAAAGCAGAGTGTGTTTCTTGTAAGGCAAGCTAGCGTTTGTTTCCCAGTACTAAATGGAGTTGAATCACATGCAGTTTCTTGTCCTACGAGCAAGAGTTGTTTTCTGGTAAAAAGAGTCACTGTTGCGCTCCCATTGTCATACACAGGGCAAATAGCACTGGCGTCTGTTCCCAGCATGTACAGTGTATTGGACTGAAGAGGATCTACTGTTCTTGTCAGTTTCCTAAGCAGAATTGAACTAGATATGGCCGTATTTGTAGGAAGCACAGTAATTTTGTTCTGAGCAAACTCACTGTTCTGGCCCTATAGGAAACACAGTAGAGTAGAAGATTGCTCTTTTCTCAAAAGCAGTGTGTGTTTCTTGTAAGGAGAGCTAGCGTTTGTTTCCCAGTCCTAAATGGAGTTGAATCACATGCAGTTTTTGGTACTACGAGCAAGAGTTGTTTTCTGCTAAGGAAAGTCACTATTGCGCTCCCATTTCCATACACAGTGCAAATAGCACTCGCATCTGTTCCCAGGAAGTACAGTTTATTGGACTGAAGTGGAGCTACTGTTCTTGTCAGTTTGCTAAGCAGAGTTGAACTAGTTATGGCCCCTGTGTGTACAAAGCACAGTTCTTTTGTTCTGAGCAAGCTCACTGTTCGGACCACATAGGAAACAGAGAAGAGTAGAAGAGTGCTCTTTTCTCAAAAGCAGAGTGTGTTTCTTGTAAGGCGAGCTAGTGTTTGTTCCCCAGTCAGAAATGGAGGTGAATCCCATGCAGTTTTTGTTCCTACGAGGAAGAGGTGTTTTCTGATAAGAAGAGTCACTATTGCGCTCCTATTTCTATACACAGTACAAATAGGACTCTCGTCTGTTCCCAGCTAGTACAGTGTATTGGACTGAAGAGGAGCTACCGTTCTTGTCAGTTTCCTAAGCAGAGTTGAACTAGATGTGGCCCGTGTGTGTAGGAAGCACAGTTCTTTTGTTCTGAGCAAGCTCACTGTTCGGACCCCATAGGAAACACAGTAGAGAAGAAGAGTGCTCTTTTCTCAAAAGCAGAGTGTGTTTCTTGTAAGGCAAGCTAGCGTTTGTTTCCCAGTACTAAATGGAGTTGAATCACATCCTGTTTTTGGTCCTACGAGCAAGAGTTGTTTTCTGGTAAGGAAAGTCACTATTGCTCTCCCATTGTCAGACACAGGGATAATAGCACTGGCGTCTGTTCCCAGCATGTACAGTGTATTGGACTGAAGAGGATGTACTGTTCTTGTCAGTTTCCTAAGCAGAATTCAACTAGATATGGCCGTATTTGTAGGAAGCACAGTTCTTTTGTTCTGAGCAAACTCACTGTTCTGGCCCTATAGGAAACACAGTAGAGTAGAGGAGTGCTCTTTTCTCAAAAGCAGAGTGTGTTTCTTGTAAGGCGAGCTAGCGTTTGTTTCCCAGTCCTAAATGGAGTTGAATGACATGCAGTTTTTGGTCCTACGAGCAAGAGTTGTTTTCTGGTAAGGAAAGTCACTATTGCGCTCCCTTTGCCATACACAGTGCAAATAGCACTCTCGTCTGTTCACAGCAAGTACAGTGTATTGGACTGAAGAGGAGCTACTGTTCTTGTCAGTTTCCTAAGCAGAGTTGAACTAGATATGGCCCATGTGTGTAGGAAGCACAGTTCTTTTGTTCTGAGCAAGCTCACTGTTCGGATACCATAGGAAAAACAGTCGAGTAGAAGAGTGCTCTTTTCTCAAAAGCAGAGTGTGTTTCTTGTAAGGCGAGCTAGCGTTTGTTTCCCAGTCCTAAATGGAGTTGAATCACATGCAGTTTTTGGTCCTACGAGCAAGAGTTGTTTTCTGGTAAGGAAAGTCACTATTGTGCTCCCTTTGCCATACACAGTGCAAATAGCACTCGCGTCTGTTCCCAGCAAGTACAGTGTATTGAACTGAAGAGGAGCTACTGTTCTTGTCACTTTCCTAAGCAGAGTTGAACTAGATATGGCCCATGTGTGTAGGAAGCACAGTTCTTTTGTTCTCAGCAAGCTCACTGTTCAGACACCATATGAACCACAGTGAAATAGAAGACTGCTCTTTTCTCAAAAGCATAGTGTGTTTCTTGTTAGGCGAGTAGCGTTTGTTTCCCAGTCCTAAATGGAGTTGAATCTCATGTAGTTTTTGGTCCTATGTGCAAGAGTTGTTTTCTGGTAAAGAAAGTCACTCTTGCGCTCCCATTGCCATACACAGTGCAAATAGCACTCGCGTCTGTTCCCAGCAAGTACAGTGTATTGGACTGAAGTGGAGCTACTGTTCTTGTCAGTTTCCTAAGCAGAGTTGAACTAGATATGTCTCGTGTGTGTAGGAAGCACAGTTCTTTTGTTCTGAGCAAGCTCACTGTTCGGACACCACAGGAAACACAGTAGAGTAGAAGAGTGCTCTTTTCTCAAAAGCAGAGTGTGTTTCTTGTAAGGCAAGCTAGCGTTTGTTTCCCAGTACTAAATGGAGTTGAATCACATGCAGTTTCTTGTCCTACGAGCAAGAGTTGTTTTCTGGTAAAAAGAGTCACTGTTGCGCTCCCATTGTCATACACAGGGCAAATAGCACTGGCGTCTGTTCCCAGCATGTACAGTGTATTGGACTGAAGAGGATCTACTGTTCTTGTCAGTTTCCTAAGCAGAATTGAACTAGATATGGCCGTATTTGTAGGAAGCACAGTAATTTTGTTCTGAGCAAACTCACTGTTCTGGCCCTATAGGAAACACAGTAGAGTAGAAGAGTGCTCTTTTCTCAAAAGCAGTGTGAGTTTCTTGTAAGGAGAGCTAGCGTTTGTTTCCCAGTCCTAAATGGAGTTGAATCACATGCAGTTTTTGGTACTACGAGCAAGAGTTGTTTTCTGGTAAGGAAAGTCACTATTGCGCTCCCATTTCCATACACAGTGCAAATAGCACTCGCATCTGTTCCCAGGAAGTACAGTTTATTGGACTGAAGTGGAGCTACTGTTCTTGTCAGTTTGCTAAGCAGAGTTGAACTAGTTATGGCCCCTGTGTGTACAAAGCACAGTTCTTTTGTTCTGAGCAAGCTCACTGTTCGGACCACATAGGAAACAGAGAAGAGTAGAAGAGTGCTCTTTTCTCAAAAGCAGAGTGTGTTTCTTGTAAGGCGAGCTAGTGTTTGTTCCCCAGTCAGAAATGGAGGTGAATCCCATGCAGTTTTTGTTCCTACGAGGAAGAGGTGTTTTCTGATAAGAAGAGTCACTATTGCGCTCCTATTTCTATACACAGTACAAATAGGACTCTCGTCTGTTCCCAGCTAGTACAGTGTATTGGACTGAAGAGGAGCTACCGTTCTTGTCAGTTTCCTAAGCAGAGTTGAACTAGATGTGGCCCGTGTGTGTAGGAAGCACAGTTCTTTTGTTCTGAGCAAGCTCACTGTTCGGACCCCATAGGAAACACAGTAGAGAAGAAGAGTGCTCTTTTCTCAAAAGCAGAGTGTGTTTCTTGTAAGGCAAGCTAGCGTTTGTTTCCCAGTACTAAATGGAGTTGAATCACATCCTGTTTTTGGTCCTACGAGCAAGAGTTGTTTTCTGGTAAGGAAAGTCACTATTGCTCTCCCATTGTCAGACACAGGGATAATAGCACTGGCGTCTGTTCCCAGCATGTACAGTGTATTGGACTGAAGAGGATCTACTGTTCTTGTCAGTTTCCTAAGCAAATTCAACTAGATATGGCCGTATTTGTAGGAAGCACAGTTCTTTTGTTCTGAGCAAACTCACTGTTCTGGCCCTATAGGAAACACAGTAGAGTAGAAGAGTGCTCTTTTCTCAAAAGCAGAGTGTGTTTCTTGTAAGGCGAGCTAGCGTTTGTTTCCCAGTCCTAAATGGAGTTGAATCCCATGCAGTTTCTGGTCCTACCAGCAAGAGTTGTTTTCTGGTAAGGAAAGTCACTATTGCGCTCCCATTTCCATACACAGTGCAAATAGCACTCGCATCTGTTCCCAGCAAGTACAGTGTATTGGACTGAAGCGGAGCTACTGTTCTTGTCAGTTTCCTAAGCAGAGTTGAACTAGATATGGCCCCTGTGTGTAGAAAGCACAGTTCTTTTTTTCTGAGCAAGCTCACTGTTCGGATACCATAGGAAAAACAGTCGAGTAGAAGAGTGCTCTTTTCTCAAAACCAGAGTGTGTTTCTTGTAAGGCGAGCTAGTGTTTGTTTCCCAGTCCTAAATGGAGTTGAAACACATGCAGTTTATTGTCCTATGAGCAAGAATTGTTTTCTGGTAAGGAAAGTCACTATTGCGCTCCCATTGCCATACACAGTTCAAATAGCACTCGTGTCTGTTCCCAGCAAGTACAGTGTATTGGACTGAAGAGGAGCTACTGTTCTTGTCAGTTTCCTAAGCAGAGTTGAACTAGATATGGCCCGTGTGTGTAGGAAACACAGTTCTTTTGTTCTGAGCAAGCTCAGTGTTCGGACCCCATATGAACCACAGTAGAATAGAAGACTGCTCTTTTCTCAAAAGCAGAGTGTGTTTCTTGTAAGGCGAGCTAGCGTTTCTTTCCCAGTCCTAAATGGAGTTGAATCACATGCAGTTTTTGGTCCTACGAGCAAGAGTTGTTTTCTGGTAAGGAAAGTCACTATTGCGCTCCCTTTGCCATACACAGTGCAAATAGCACTCGCGTCTGTTCACAGCAAGTACAGTGTATTGGACTGAAGATGAGCTACTGTTCTTGTCAGTTTCCTAAGCAGAGTTGAACTAGATATGGCCGTATTTGTAGGAAGCACAGTTCTTTTGTTCTGAGCAAACTCACTGTTCTGGCCCTATAGGAAACACAGTAGAGTAGAAGAGTGCTCTTTTCTCAAAAGCAGAGTGTGTTTCTTGTAAGGCGAGCTAGCGTTTGTTTCCCATTCCTAAATGGATTTGAAATACATGCAGTTTCTGGTCCTACGAGCAAGAGGTGTTTTCTGGTAAGAAGAGTCAATATTGCGCTCCCATTGTCATAAACAGGACAAATAGCACTGCCATCTGTTCCCAGCAAGTACAGTGTATTGGACTGAAGCCGAGCTACTGTTCTTGTCAGTTTCCTAAGCAGAGTTGAACTAGATATGGCCCCTGTGTGTAGGAAGCACAGTTCTTTTGTTCTGAGCAAGCTCACTTTTCGGACCACATAGGAAATACAGTAGAGTAGAAGAGTGCTCTTTTCTCAAAAGCAGAGTGTGTTTCTTGTAAGGCGAGCTAGTGTTTGTTTCCCAGACAGAAATGGGGTTGAATCCCATGCAGTTTCTGGTCCTACAAGCAAGAGGTGTTTTCTGATAAGAAGAGTCACTATTGTGCTCCCATTGTCATACAGAGGACAAATAGCACTGGCATCTGTTCCCTGCATGCACAGTGTATTGGACTGAAGTGGAGCTACTGTTCATGTCAGTTTCCTAAGCAGAGTTGAACTAGATATGGCCCGTGTGTGGAGGAAGCACAGTTCTGTTGTTCTGAGCAAGCACACTGTTCGGACACCCTAGGATACACAGTAGAGTAGAAGAGTGCTCTTTTCTCAAAAGCAGAGTGTGTTTCTTGTAAGGCGAGCTAGTGTTTGTTTCCCAGTCCTAAATGGAGTTGAATCACATGCAGTTTCTGGTCCTACAAGAAAGAGTTGTTTTCTGGTAAGAAGAGTCACTATTGTGCTCCCATTGTCATACACAGGGCAAATAACACTGGCGTCTGTTCCCAGCTAGGACAGTGTATTGGACTGAGGAGGAGCTACCGTTCTATTCAGTTTCCTAAGCAGAATTGAACTAGATATGGCCGTATTTGTAGGAAGCACAGTTCTTTTGTTCTGAGCAAACTCACTGTTCTGGCCCTATAGGAAACACAGTAGAGTAGAAGAGTGCTCTTTTCTAAAAAGCAGAGTGTGTTTCTTGTAAGGCGAGCTAGCGTTTGTTTCCCATTCCTAAATGGATTTGAAATACATGCAGTTTCTGGTCCTACGAGCAAGAGGTGTTTTCTGGTAAGAAGAGTCACTATTGTGCTCCCATTGTCATTAACAGGACAAATAGCACTGCCATCTGTTCCCAGCAAGTACAGTGTATTGGACTGAAGCCGAGCTACTGTTCTCGTTAGTTTCCTAAGCAGAGTTGAACTAGATATGGCCCCTGTGTGTAGGAAGCACAGTTCTTTTGTTCTGAGCAAGCTCACTTTTCGGACCACATAGGAAATACAGTAGAGTAGAAGAGTGCTCTTTTCTCAAAAGCAGAGTGTGTTTCTTGGAAGGCAAGCTAGTGTTTGTTTCCCAGTCAGAAATGGAGTTGAATCCCATGAAGTTTCTGGTCCTACAAGCAAGAGGTGTTTTCTGATAAGAAGAGTCACTATTGTGCTCCCATTGTCATACAGAGGACAAATAGCACTGGCGTCTGTTCCCTGCATGCACAGTGTATTGGACTGAAGTGGAGCTACTGTTCATGTCAGTTTCCTAAGCAGAGTTGAACTAGATATGGACCGTGTGTGGAGGAAGCACAGTTCTGTTGTTCTGAGCAAGCACACTGTTCGGACCCCCTAGGATACACAGTAGAGTAGAAGAGTGCTCTTTTCTCAAAAGCAGAGTGTGTTTCTTGTAAGGCGAGCTAGCGTTTGTTTCCCAGTCCTAAATGGAGTTGAATCACATGCAGTTTCTTGTCCTACAAGCAAGAGTTGTTTTCTGGTAAGAAGAGTCACTATCGTGCTCCCATTGTCATACACAGGGCAAATAGCACTGGCGTCTGTTCCCAGCTAGGACAGTGTATTGGACTGAGGAGGAGCTACCGTTCTATTCAGTTTCCTAAGCAGAATTGAACTAGATATGGCCGTATTTGTAGGAAGCACAGTTCTTTTGTTCTGAGCAAACTCACTGTTCTGGCCCTATAGGAAACACAGTAGAGTAGAAGAGTGCTCTTTTCTCAAAAGCAGAGTGTGTTTCTTGTAAGGCGAGCTAGAGTTTGTTTCCCATTCCTAAATGGATTTGAAATACATGCAGTTTCTGGTCCTACGAGCAAGAGGTGTTTTCTGGTAAGAAGAGTCACTATTGTGCTCCCATTGTCATAAACAGGACAAATAGCACTGCCATCTGTTCCCAGCAAGTACAGTGTATTGGACTGAAGCCGAGCTACTGTTCTTGTCAGTTTCCTAAGCAGAGTTGAACTAGATATGGCCCCTGTGTGTAGGAAGCACAGTTCTTTTGTTCTGAGCAAGCTCACTTTTCGGACCACATAGGAAATTCAGTAGAGTAGAAGAGTGCTCTTTTCTCAAAAGCAGAGTGTGTTTCTTGTAAGGCGAGCTAGTGTTTGTTTCCCAGTCAGAAATGGAGTTGAATCCCATGAAGTTTCTGGTCCTACAAGCAAGAGGTGTTTTCTGATAAGAAGAGTCACTATTGTGCTCCCATTGTCATACAGAGGACAAATAGCACTGGCGTCTGTTCCCTGCATGCACAGTGTATTGGACTGAAGTGGAGCTACTGTTCATGTCAGTTTCCTAAGCAGAGTTGAACTAGATATGGCCCGTGTGTGGAGGAAGCACAGTTCGGTTGTTCTGAGCAAGCACACTGTTCGGACCCCCTGGGATACACAGTAGAGTAGAAGAGTGCTCTTTTCTCAAAAGCAGAGTGTGTTTCTTGTAAGGCGAGCTAGCGTTTGTTTCCCAGTCCTAAATGGAGTTGAATCACATGCAGTTTCTTGTCCTACAAGCAAGAGTTGTTTTCTGGTAAGAAGAGTCACTATTGTGCTCCCATTGTCATACACAGGGCAAATAGCACTGGCGTCTGTTCCCAGCATGTACAGTGTATTGGACTGAAGAGGATCTACTGTTCTTGTCAGTTTCCTAAGCAGAATTGAACTAGATATGGCCGTATTTATAGGAAGCACAGTTCTTTTGTTCTGAGCAAACTCACTGTTCTGGCCCTATAGGAAAAACAGTAGAGTAGAAGAGTGCTCTTTTCTCAAAAGCAGAGTGTGTTTCTTGTAAGGCGAGCTAGCGTTTGTTTCCCAGTCCTAAATGGAGTTGAATCACATGCAGTTTTTGGTCCTACGAGCAAGAGTTGTTTTCTGGTAAGGAAAGTCACTATTGCGCTCCCAATGCCATACACAGTGCATATAGCACTCCCGTCTGTTCCCAGCAAGTACAGTGTATTGGACTGAAGAGGAGCTACTCTTCTTGTCAGTTTCCTAAGCAGAGTTGAACTAGATATGGCCCCTGTGTGTAGGAAGCACAGTTATTTTGTTCTGAGCAAGCTCACTTTTCGGACCCCATAGGAAACACAGTAGAGTAGAAGAGTGCTCTTTTCTCAAAAGCAGAGTGTGTTTCTTGTAAGGCGAGCTAGTGTTTGTTTCCCAGTCAGAAATGGAGTTGAATCCCGTGCAGTTTCTGGTCCAACGAGCAAGAGGTGTTTTCTGATAAGAAGAGTCACTATTGCGCTCCCATTGTCATACAGAGGACAAATAGCACTGGCGTCTGTTCCCTGCATGTACAGTGTATTGGACTGAAGTGGAGCTACTGTTCTTGTCAGTTTCCTAAGCAGAGTTGAACTACATATGGCCCGTGTGTGGAGGAAGCACAGTTCTGTTGTTCTGAGCAAGCTCACTGTTCGGACCCCCTAGGATACACAGTAGAGTAGAAGAGTGCTCTTTTCTCAAAAGCAGAGTGTGTTTCTTGTAAGGTGAGCTAGCGTTTGTTTCCCAGTCCTAAATGGAGTTGAATCACATGCAGTTTCTTGTCCTACGAGCAAGAGATGTTTTCTGGTAAGAAGAGTCACTATTGTGCTCCCATTGTCATACACAGGGCAAATAGCACTGGCGTCTGTTCCCAGCATGTACAGTGTATTGGACTGAAGAGGATCTACTGTTCTTTTCAGTTTCCTAAGCATAATTGAACTAGATATGGCCGTATTTGTAGGAATCACAGTTCTTTTGTTCTGAGCAAACTCACTGTTCTGGCCCAATAGGAAAAACAGTAGAGTAGAAGTGTGCTCTTTTCTCAAAAGCAGAGTGTGTTTCTTGTAAGGCGAGCTAGCGTTTGTTTCCCATTCCTAAATGGATTTGAAATACATGCAGTTTCTGGTCCTACGAGCAAGAGATGTTTTCCGGTAAGAAGATTCACTATTGTGCTCCCATTGTCATAAACAGGGCAAATAGCACTGGCATCTGTTCCCAGCAACTACAGTGTATTGGACTGAAGCGGAGCTACTGTTCTTGTCAGTTTCCTAAGCAGAGTTGAACTAGATATGGCCCCTGTGTGTAGGAAGCACAGTTCTTTTGTTCTGAGCAAGCTCACTTTTCGGACCCCATAGAAAACACATTAGAGTAGAAGAGTGCTCTTTTCTCAAAAGCAGAGTGTGTTTCTTATAAGACGAGCTAGTGTTTGTTTCCCAGTCAGAAATGGAGTTGAATCCCATGCAGTTTCTGGTCCTGCCAGCAAGACGTGTTTTCCGATAAGAAGAGTCACTATTGTGCTCCTATTGCCATACACAGTGCAAATAGCACTCGCGTCTGTTCCCAGCTATTACAGTGTATTGGACTGAAGAGGGGCTACCGTTCTTGTCAGTTTCCTCAGCAGAGTTGAACTAGATATTGCCCCTGTGTGTAGGAAGCACAGTTCTTTTGTTCTGAGCAAGCTCACTGTTCAGACCCCATAGGAAACACAGTTGAGTAGAAGAGTGCTCTTTTCTCAAAAGCAGAGTGTGTTTCTTGTAAAGTGAGCTAGCATTTGTTTCCCAGTCCTAAATGGAGTTGAATCACATGCAGTTTCTTGTCCTACGAGCAAGAGTTGTTTTCTGGTAAGAAGAGTCACTATTGTGCTCCCATTGTCATTCACAGGGTAAATAACACTGGCGTCGGTTCCCAGCATGTTCACTGTATTGGAATGAAGAGGATCTACTGTTCTTTTCAGTTTCCTAAGCATAATTGAACTAGATATGGCCGTACTTGTATGAAGCACACTTCTTTTGTTCTGAGCAAGCTCACGGTTCTGGCCCTATAGGAAACACAGTAGAGTAGAAGAGTGCTCTTTTCTCAAAAGCAGAGTGTGTTTCTTGTAAGGCGAGCTAGCGTTTGTTTCCCAGTCCTAAATGGAGTTGAATCACATGCAGTTTTTGGTCCTATGAGCAAGAGTTGTTTTCTGGTAAGGAAAGTCACTCTTGCGCTCCCATTGAAATACAAAGTGCAAATAGCACTCGCGTCTGTTCCCAGCAAGTACAGTGTATTGGACTGAAGCGGAGCTACTATTCTTGTCAGTTTCCTAAGCAGAGTTGAACTAGATATGACCCCTGTGTGTAGGAAGCACAGTTCTTTTGTTCTGAGCAAGCTCACTGTTCAGACCACATAGGAAATACAGTAGAGTAGATGAGTGCTCTTTTCTCAAAAGCAGAGTGTGTTTCTTGTAAGGCGAGCTAGCGTTTGTTTCCCAGTCCTAAATGGAGTTAAATCACATGCAGTTTCTTGTCCTACAAGCAAGAGTTGTTTTCTGGTAAGAAGAGTCACTATTGTGCTCCCATTGTCATACACAGGGCAAATAGCACTGGCGTCTGTTCCCAGCATGTACAGTGTATTGGACTGAAGAGGATCTACTGTTCTTGTCAGTTTCCTAAGCAGAATTGAACTAGATATGGCCGTATTTGTAGGAATCACAGTTCTTTTGTTCTGAGCAAACTCACTGTTCTGGCCCTATAGGAAAACAGTAGAGTAGAAGAGTGCTCTTTTCTCAAAAGCAGAGTGTGTTTCTTGTAAGGCAAGCTAGCGTTTGTTTCCCAGTCCTAAATGGAGTTGAATCACATGCAGGTTTTGGTCCTATGAGCAAGAGTTGTTTTCTGGTAAGGAAAGTCACTCTTGCGCTCCCATTGCCATACACAGTGCAAATAGCACTCGCGTCTGTTCCCAGCAAGTACAGTGTATTGGACTGAAGCGGAGCTACTGTTCTTGTCAGTTTTCTAAGCAGAGTTGAACTAGATATGGCCCCTGTGTGTAGGAAGCACTGTTTTTTTGTTCTGAGCAAGCTCACTGTTCGGAACCCCTAGGAAACACAGTAGAGTAGAAGAGTGCTCTTTTCTCAAAAGCAGAGTGTGTTTCTTGTAAGGCGAGCTAGCATTTGTTTCCCATTCCTAAATGGAGTTGAATCACATGCAGTTTTTGGTCCTATGAGCAAGAGTTGTTTTCTTGTAAGGAAACTCACTATTGTGCTCCCAATGCCATACACAGTGCAAATAGCACTCGCATCTGTTCCCAGCAAGTACAGTGTATTGGACTGAAGAGGAGCTACTGTTCTTGTCAGTTTCCTAAGCAGAGTTGAACTAGATATGGCCAGTGTGTGTAGGAAGCACAGTTCTTTTGTTCTGAGCAAGCTCACTGTTCAGACCCCATAGGAAAAACAGTAGAGTAGAAGAGTGCTCTTTTCTCAAAAGCAGAGTGTGTTTCTTGAAAGGCAAGCTAGCGTTTGTTTCCCAGTACTAAATGGAGTTGAATCACATCCTGTTTTTGGTCCTACGAGCAAGAGTTGTTTTCTGGTAAGGAAAGTCACTATTGCGCTCCCATTGTCAGACACAGTGCAAATAGCACTCGCGTCTGTTCCCAGCAAGTACAGTGTATTGGACTGAAGCGGAGCTACTGTTCTTGTCAGTTTCCTAAGCAGAGTTGAACTAGATATGGCCCGTGTGTGGAGGAAGCACAGTTCTTTTGTTCTGAGCAAGCTCACTGTTAGGACCACATAGGAAATACAGTAGAGTAGAAGAGTGCTCTTTTCTCAAAAGCAGAGTGTGTTTCTTGTAAGGCGAGCTAGCATTTGTTTCCCAGTCCTAAATGTAGTTGAATCACATGCAGTTTCTTGTCCTACAAGCAAGAGTTGTTTTCTGGTAAGAAGAGTCACTATTGTGCTCCCATTGTCATACACAGGGCAAATAGCACTGGCGTCTGTTCCCAGCTACGACAGTGTATTGGACTGAGGAGGAGCTACCGTTCTTTTCAGTATCCTAAGCAGAATTGAACTAGATATGGCCGTATTTGTAGGAAGCACAGTTCTTTTGTTCTGAGCAAACTCACTGCTCTGGCCCTATAGGAAACACAGTAGAGTAGAAGAGTGCTCTTTTCTCAAAAGCAGAGTGTGTTTCTTGTAAGGCGAGCTAGCGTTTGTTTCCCATTCCTAAATGGATTTGAAATACATGCAGTTTCTGGTCCTACGAGCAAGAGGTGTTTTCTGGTAAGAAGAGTCACTATTGCCCTCCCATTGTCATAAACAGGACAAATAGCACTGCCATCTGTTCCCAGCAAGTACAGTGTATTGGACTGAAGCCGAGCTACTGTTCTTGTCAGTTTCCTAAGCAGAGTTGAACTAGATATGGCCCCTGTGTGTAGGAAGCACAGTTCTTTTGTTCTGAGCAAGCTCACTTTTCGGACCACATAGGAAATACAGTAGAGTAGAAGAGTGCTCTTTTCTCAAAAGCAGAGTGTGTTTCTTGTAAGGCGAGCTAGTGTTTGTTTCCCAGTCAGAAATGGAGTTGAATCCCATGCAGTTTCTGGTCCTACAAGCAAGAGGTGTTTTCTGAGAAGAAGAGTCACTATTGCGCTCCCATTGTCATACAGAGGACAAATAGCACTGGCGTCTGTTCCCTGCATGCACAGTGTATTGGACTGAAGTAGAGCTACTGTTCATGTCAGTTTCCTAAGCAGAGTTGAACTAGATATGGCCCGTGTGTGGAGGAAGCACAGTTCTGTTGTTCTGAGCAAGCACACTGTTCGGACCCCCTAGGATACACAGTAGAGTAGAAGAGTGCTCTTTTCTCAAGCAGAGTGTGTTTCTTGTAAGGCGAGCTAGTGTTTGTTTCCCAGTCCTAAATGGAGTTGAATCACATGCAGTTTCTTGTCCTACAAGCAAGAGTTGTTTTCTGGTAAGAAGAGTCACTATTGTGCTCCCATTGTCATACACAGGGCAAATAGCACTGGCGTCTGTTCCCAGCTAGGACAGTGTATTGGACTGAGGAGGAGCTACCGTTCTATTCAGTTTCCTAAGCAGAATTGAACTAGATATGGCCGTATTTGTAGGAAGCACAGTTCTTTTGTTCTGAGCAAACTCACTGTTCTGGCCCTATAGGAAACACAGTAGAGTAGAAGAGTGCTCTTTTCTCAAAAGCAGAGTGTGTTTCTTGTAAGGCGAGCTAGCGTTTGTTTCCCATTCCTAAATGGATTTGAAATACATGCAGTTTCTGGTCCTACGAGCAAGAGGTGTTTTCTGGTAAGAAGAGTCACTATTTTGCTCCCATTGTCATAAACAGGACAAATAGCACTGCCATCTGTTCCCAGCAAGTACAGTGTATTGGACTGAAGCCGAGCTACTGTTCTTGTCAGTTTCCTAAGCAGAGTTGAACTAGATATGGCCCCTGTGTGTAGGAAGCACAGTTCTTTTGTTCTGAGCAAGCTCACTTTTCGGACCACATAGGAAATACAGTAGAGTAGAAGAGTGCTCTTTTCTCAAAAGCAGAGTGTGTTTCTTGTAAGGCGAGCTAGTGTTTGTTTCCCAGTCAGAAATGGAGTTGAATCACATGAAGTTTCTGGTCCTACAAGCAAGAGGTGTTTTCTGATAAGAAGAGTCACTATTGTGCTCCCATTGTCATACAGAGGACAAATAGCACTGGCGTCTGTTCCCTGCATGCACAGTGTATTGGACTGAAGTGGAGCTACTGTTCATGTCAGTTTCCTAAGCAGAGTTGAACTAGATATGGCCCGTGTGTGGAGGAAGCACAGTTCTGTTGTTCTGAGCAAGCACACTGTTCGGACCCCCTAGGATACACAGTAGAGTAGAAGAGTGCTCTTTCTCAAAAGCAGAGTGTGTTTCTTGTAAGGCGAGCTAGCATTTGTTTCCCAGTCCTAAATGGAGTTGAATCACATGCAGTTTTTGGTCCTACGAGCAAGAGTTGTTTTCTGGTAAGGAAAGTCACTATTGCGCTCCCTTTGCAATACACAGTGCAAATAGCACTCGCGTATGTTCACAGCAAGTACAGTGTATTGGACTGAAGAGGAGCTACTGTTCTTGTCAGTTTCCTAAGCAGAGTTGAACTAGATATGGCCCATGTGTGGAGGAAGCACAGTTCTTTTGTTCTGAGCAAGCTCACTGTTCGGACACCATAGGAAACACAGTAGAGTAGAAGAGTGCTCTTTTCTCAAAGCAGATTCTGTTTCTTGTAAGGCGAGCTAGCGTTTGTTTCCCAGTCCTAAATGGAGTTGAATCACATGCAGTTTCTTGTCCTACGCGCAAGAGTTGTTTTCTGGTAAAAAGAGTCACTGTTGCGCTCCCATTGTCATACACAGGGCAAATAGCACTGGCGTCTGTTCCCAGCATGTGCAGTGTATTGGACTGAAGAGGATCTACTGTTCTTGTCAGCTTCCTAAGCACAATTGAACTAGATATGGCCGTATTTGTAGGAAGCACAGTAATTTTGTTCTGAGCAAACTGACTGTTCTGGCCCTATAGGAAACACAGTAGAGAAGAAGAGTGCTCTTTTCTCAAAAGCAGAGTGTGTTTCTTTTAAGGCAAGCTAGCGTTTGTTTCCCAGTACTAAATGGAGTTGAATCACATCCTGTTTTTGGTCCTACGAGCAAGAGTTGTTTTCTGGTAAGGAAAGTCACTACTGCGCTCCCATTGTCAGACACAGGGCAAATAGCACTGGCGTCTGTTCCCAGCATGTACAGTGTATTGGACTGAAGAGGATCTACTGTTCTTGTCAGGTTCCTAAGCAGAATTGAACTAGATATGGCCCGTGTGTGTAGGAAGCACAGTTCTTTTGTTCTGAGCAAGCTGACTGTTTGGATCCCTTAGGAAACACAGTAGAGTAGATGAGTGCTCTTTTCTCAAAAGCAGAGTGTGTTTCTTGTAAGGCAAGCTAGTGTTTGTTTCCCAGTCCTAAATGGAGTTGAATCCCATGCAGTTTCTGGTCCTACCAGCAAGAGTTGTTTTCTGGTAAGGAAAGTCACTATTGCGCTCCCATTTCCATACACAGTGCAAATAGCACTCGCATCTGTTCCCAGCAAGTACAGTGTATTGGACTGAAGCGGAGCTACTGTTCTTGTCAGTTTCCTAAGCAGAGTTGAACTAGATATGGCCCCTGTGTGTAGAAAGCACAGTTCTTTTTTTCTGAGCAAGCTCACTGTTCGGACACCATAGGAAAAACAGTCGAGTAGAAGAGTGCTCTTTTCTCAAAAGCAGAGTGTGTTTCTTGTAAGGCCAGCTAGCGTTTGTTTGCCAGTCCTAAATGGAGTTGAAACACAAGCAGATTATTGTCCTACGAGCAAGAGTTGTTTTCTGGTAAGAAGAGTCACTATTGCGCTCCTATTTCTATACACAGTACAAATAGGACTCTCGTCTGTTCCCAGCTAGTACAGTGTATTGGACTGAAGAGGAGCTACCATTCTTGTCAGTTTCCTAAGCAGAATTGAACTAGATATGGCCATATTTGTATGAAGCACAGCTCTTTTGTTCTGAGCAAGCTCACTGTTCTGGCCCTATAAGAAACACAGTAGAGTAGAAGACTGCTCTTTTCTCAAAAGCAGAGTGTGTTTCTTGTAAGGCGAGCTAGCGTTTGTTTCCCAGTCCTAAATGGAGTTGAATCACATGCAGTTTTTGGTCCTCGAGCAAGAGTTGTTTTCTGGTAAGGAAAGTCACTATTGCGCTCCCATTGTCAGATACAGGGCAAATAGCACTGGCGTCTGTTCCCAGCATGTACAGTGTATTGGACTGAAGAGGATGTACTGTTCTTGTCAGTTTCCTAAGCAGAATTCAACTAGATATGGCCGTATTTGTAGGAAGCACAGTTCTTTTGTTCTGAGCAAACTCACTGTTCTGGCCCTATAGGAAACACAGTAGAGTAGAGGAGTGCTCTTTTCTCAAAAGCAGAGTGTGTTTCTTGTAAGGCGAGCTAGCGTTTGTTTCCCAGTCCTAAATGGAGTTGAATCACATGCAGTTTTTGGTCCTACGAGCAAGAGTTGTTTTCTGGTAAGGAAAGTCACTATTGCGCTCCCTTTGCCATACACAGTGCAAAGAGCACTCGCATCTGTTCACAGCAAGTACAGTGTATTGGACTGAAGAGGAGCTACTGTTCTTGTCAGTTTCCTAAGCAGAGTTGAACTAGATATGGCCCCTTGTGTAGGAAGCACAGTTCTTTTGTTCTGAGCAAGCTCACTGTTCGGATACCATAGGAAAAACAGTCGAGTAGAAGAGTGCTCTTTTCTCAAAAGCAGAGTGTGTTTCTTGTAAGGCGAGCTAGCGTTTGTTTCCCAGTCCTAAATGGAGTTGAATCACATGCAGTTTTTGGTCCTACGAGCAAGAGTTGTTTTCTGGTAAGGAAAGTCACTATTGCGCTCCCTTTGCCATACACAGTGCAAATAGCACTCGCGTCTGTTCCCAGCAAGTACAGTGTATTGAACTGAAGAGGAGCTACTGTTCTTGTCACTTTCCTAAGCAGAGTTGAACTAGATATGGCCCATGTGTGTAGGAAGCACAGTTCTTTTGTTCTCAGCAAGCTCACTGTTCGGACACCATATGAACCACAGTGAAATAGAAGACTGCTCTTTTCTCAAAAGCATAGTGTGTTTCTTGTTAGGCGAGTAGCGTTTGTTTCCCAGTCCTAAATGGAGTTGAATCTCATGCAGTTTTTGGTCCTATGTGCAAGAGTTGTTTTCTGGTAAAGAAAGTCACTCTTGCGCTCCCATTGCCATACACAGTGCAAATAGCACTCGCGTCTGTTCCCAGCAAGTACAGTGTATTGGACTGAAGTGGAGCTACTGTTCTTGTCAGTTTCCTAAGCAGAGTTGAACTAGATATGTCCCGTGTGTGTAGGAAGCACAGTCTTTTGTTCTGAGCAAGCTCACTGTTCGGACACCATAGGAAACACAGTAGAGTAGAAGAGTGCTCTTTTCTCAAAAGCAGAGTGTGTTTCTTGTAAGGCAAGCTAGCGTTTGTTTCCCAGTACTAAATGGAGTTGAATCACATGCAGTTTCTTGTCCTACGAGCAAGAGTTGTTTTCTGGTAAAAAGAGTCACTGTTGCGCTCCCATTGTCATACACAGGGCAAATAGCACTGGCGTCTGTTCCCAGCATGTACAGTGTATTGGACTGAAGAGGATCTACTGTTCTTGTCAGTTTCCTAAGCAGAATTGAACTAGATATGGCCGTATTTGTAGGAAGCACAGTAATTTTGTTCTGAGCAAACTCACTGTTCTGGCCCTATAGGAAACACAGTAGAGTAGAAGATTGCTCTTTTCTCAAAAGCAGTGTGTGTTTCTTGTAAGGAGAGCTAGCGTTTGTTTCCCAGTCCTAAATGGAGTTGAATCACATGCAGTTTTTGGTACTACGAGCAAGAGTTGTTTTCTGCTAAGGAAAGTCACTATTGCGCTCCCATTTCCATACACAGTGCAAATAGCACTCGCATCTGTTCCCAGGAAGTACAGTTTATTGGACTGAAGTGGAGCTACTGTTCTTGTCAGTTTGCTAAGCAGAGTTGAACTAGTTATGGCCCCTGTGTGTACAAAGCACAGTTCTTTTGTTCTGAGCAAGCTCACTGTTCGGACCACATAGGAAACAGAGAAGAGTAGAAGAGTGCTCTTTTCTCAAAAGCAGAGTGTGTTTCTTGTAAGGCGAGCTAGTGTTTGTTCCCCAGTCAGAAATGGAGGTGAATCCCATGCAGTTTTTGTTCCTACGAGGAAGAGGTGTTTTCTGATAAGAAGAGTCACTATTGCGCTCCTATTTCTATACACAGTACAAATAGGACTCTCGTCTGTTCCCAGCTAGTACAGTGTATTGGACTGAAGAGGAGCTACCGTTCTTGTCAGTTTCCTAAGCAGAGTTGAACTAGATGTGGCCCGTGTGTGTAGGAAGCACAGTTCTTTTGTTCTGAGCAAGCTCACTGTTCAGACCCCATAGGAAACACAGTAGAGAAGAAGAGTGCTCTTTTCTCAAAAGCAGAGTGTGTTTCTTGTAAGGCAAGCTAGCGTTTGTTTCCCAGTACTAAATGGAGTTGAATCACATCCTGTTTTTGGTCCTACGAGCAAGAGTTGTTTTCTGGTAAGGAAAGTCACTATTGCTCTCCCATTGTCAGACACAGGGATAATAGCACTGGCGTCTGTTCCCAGCATGTACAGTGTATTGGACTGAAGAGGATGTACTGTTCTTGTCAGTTTCCTAAGCAGAATTCAACTAGATATGGCCGTATTTGTAGGAAGCACAGTTCTTTTGTTCTGAGCAAACTCACTGTTCTGGCCCTATAGGAAACACAGTAGAGTAGAGGAGTGCTCTTTTCTCAAAAGCAGAGTGTGTTTCTTGTAAGGCGAGCTAGCGTTTGTTTCCCAGTCCTAAATGGAGTTGAATGACATGCAGTTTTTGGTCCTACGAGCAAGAGTTGTTTTCTGGTAAGGAAAGTCACTATTGCGCTCCCTTTGCCATACACAGTGCAAATAGCACTCTCGTCTGTTCACAGCAAGTACAGTGTATTGGACTGAAGAGGAGCTACTGTTCTTGTCAGTTTCCTAAGCAGAGTTGAACTAGATATGGCCCATGTGTGTAGGAAGCACAGTTCTTTTGTTCTGAGCAAGCTCACTGTTCGGATACCATAGGAAAAACAGTCGAGTAGAAGAGTGCTCTTTTCTCAAAAGCAGAGTGTGTTTCTTGTAAGGCGAGCTAGCGTTTGTTTCCCAGTCCTAAATGGAGTTGAATCACATGCAGTTTTTGGTCCTACGAGCAAGAGTTGTTTTCTGGTAAGGAAAGTCACTATTGTGCTCCCTTTGCCATACACAGTGCAAATAGCACTCGCGTCTGTTCCCAGCAAGTACAGTGTATTGAACTGAAGAGGAGCTACTGTTCTTGTCACTTTCCTAAGCAGAGTTGAACTAGATATGGCCCATGTGTGTAGGAAGCACAGTTCTTTTGTTCTCAGCAAGCTCACTGTTCAGACACCATATGAACCACAGTGAAATAGAAGACTGCTCTTTTCTCAAAAGCATAGTGTGTTTCTTGTTAGGCGAGTAGCGTTTGTTTCCCAGTCCTAAATGGAGTTGAATCTCATGTAGTTTTTGGTCCTATGTGCAAGAGTTGTTTTCTGGTAAAGAAAGTCACTCTTGCGCTCCCATTGCCATACACAGTGCAAATAGCACTCGCGTCTGTTCCCAGCAAGTACAGTGTATTGGACTGAAGTGGAGCTACTGTTCTTGTCAGTTTCCTAAGCAGAGTTGAACTAGATATGTCTCGTGTGTGTAGGAAGCACAGTTCTTTTGTTCTGAGCAAGCTCACTGTTCGGACACCACAGGAAACACAGTAGAGTAGAAGAGTGCTCTTTTCTCAAAAGCAGAGTGTGTTTCTTGTAAGGCAAGCTAGCGTTTGTTTCCCAGTACTAAATGGAGTTGAATCACATGCAGTTTCTTGTCCTATGAGCAAGAGTTGTTTTCTGGTAAAAAGAGTCACTGTTGCGCTCCCATTGTCATACACAGGGCAAATAGCACTGGCGTCTGTTCCCAGCATGTACAGTGTATTGGACTGAAGAGGATCTACTGTTCTTGTCAGTTTCCTAAGCAGAATTGAACTAGATATGGCCGTATTTGTAGGAAGCACAGTAATTTTGTTCTGAGCAAACTCACTGTTCTGGCCCTATAGGAAACACAGTAGAGTAGAAGAGTGCTCTTTTCTCAAAAGCAGTGTGAGTTTCTTGTAAGGAGAGCTAGCGTTTGTTTCCCAGTCCTAAATGGAGTTGAATCACATGCAGTTTTTGGTACTACGAGCAAGAGTTGTTTTCTGGTAAGGAAAGTCACTATTGCGCTCCCATTTCCATACACAGTGCAAATAGCACTCGCATCTGTTCCCAGGAAGTACAGTTTATTGGACTGAAGTGGAGCTACTGTTCTTGTCAGTTTGCTAAGCAGAGTTGAACTAGTTATGGCCCCTGTGTGTACAAAGCACAGTTCTTTTGTTCTGAGCAAGCTCACTGTTCGGACCACATAGGAAACAGAGAAGAGTAGAAGAGTGCTCTTTTCTCAAAAGCAGAGTGTGTTTCTTGTAAGGCGAGCTAGTGTTTGTTCCCCAGTCAGAAATGGAGGTGAATCCCATGCAGTTTTTGTTCCTACGAGGAAGAGGTGTTTTCTGATAAGAAGAGTCACTATTGCGCTCCTATTTCTATACACAGTACAAATAGGACTCTCGTCTGTTCCCAGCTAGTACAGTGTATTGGACTGAAGAGGAGCTACCGTTCTTGTCAGTTTCCTAAGCAGAGTTGAACTAGATGTGGCCCGTGTGTGTAGGAAGCACAGTTCTTTTGTTCTGAGCAAGCTCACTGTTCGGATCCCATAGGAAACACAGTAGAGAAGAAGAGTGCTCTTTTCTCAAAAGCAGAGTGTGTTTCTTGTAAGGCAAGCTAGCGTTTGTTTCCCAGTACTAAATGGAGTTGAATCACATCCTGTTTTTGGTCCTACGAGCAAGAGTTGTTTTCTGGTAAGGAAAGTCACTATTGCTCTCCCATTGTCAGACACAGGGATAATAGCACTGGCGTCTGTTCCCAGCATGTACAGTGTATTGGACTGAAGAGGATCTACTGTTCTTGTCAGTTTCCTAAGCAGAATTGAACTAGATATGGCCGTATTTGTAGGAAGCACAGTTCTTTTGTTCTGAGCAAACTCACTGTTCTGGCCCTATAGGAAACACAGTAGAGTAGAAGAGTGCTCTTTTCTCAAAAGCAGAGTGTGTTTCTTGTAAGGCGAGCTAGCGTTTGTTTCCCAGTCCTAAATGGAGTTGAATCCCATGCAGTTTCTGGTCCTACCAGCAAGAGATGTTTTCTGGTAAGGAAAGTCACTATTGCGCTCCCATTTCCATACACAGTGCAAATAGCACTCGCATCTGTTCCCAGCAAGTACAGTGTATTGGACTGAAGCGGAGCTACTGTTCTTGTCAGTTTCCTAAGCAGAGTTGAACTAGATATGGCCCCTGTGTGTAGAAAGCACAGTTCTTTTTTTCTGAGCAAGCTCACTGTTCGGATACCATAGGAAAAACAGTCGAGTAGAAGAGTGCTCTTTTCTCAAAACCAGAGTGTGTTTCTTGTAAGGCGAGCTAGTGTTTGTTTCCCAGTCCTAAATGGAGTTGAAACACATGCAGTTTATTGTCCTATGAGCAAGAGTTGTTTTCTGGTAAGGAAAGTCACTATTGCGCTCCCATTGCCATACACAGTTCAAATAGCACTCGTGTCTGTTCCCAGCAATTACAGTGTATTGGACTGAAGAGGAGCTACTGTTCTTGTCAGTTTCCTAAGCAGAGTTGAACTAGATATGGCCCGTGTGTGTAGGAAACACAGTTCTTTTGTTCTGAGCAAGCTCAGTGTTCGGACCCCATATGAACCACAGTAGAATAGAAGACTGCTCTTTTCTCAAAAGCAGAGTGTGTTTCTTGTAAGGCGAGCTAGCGTTTCTTTCACAGTCCTAAATGGAGTTGAATCACATGCAGTTTTTGGTCCTACGAGCAAGAGTTGTTTTCTGGTAAGGAAAGTCACTATTGCGCTCCCTTTGCCATACACAGTGCAAATAGCACTCGCGTCTGTTCCCAGCAAGTACAGTGTATTGAACTGAAGAGGAGCTACTGTTCTTGTCACTTTCCTAAGCAGAGTTGAACTAGATATGGCCCATGTGTGTAGGAAGCACAGTTCTTTTGTTCTCAGGAAGCTCACTGTTCGGACACCATATGAACCACAGTGAAATAGAAGAGTGCTCTTTTCTCAAAAGCAGAGTGTGTTTCTTGTAAGGCGAGCTAGCATTTGTTTCCCAGTCCTAAATGGAGTTGAATCCCATGCAGTTTTTGGTCCTACAAGCAAGAGTTGTTTATTCGTAAGCAAAGTCACTATTGTGCTCCCATTGCCATAAACAGTGCAAATAGCACTCGCGTTTGTTCCCAGCAATTACAGTGTATTGGACTGAAGAGGAGCTACTGTTCTTGTCAGTCTCCTAAGCAGAGTTGAACTAGATATGTCCCGTGTGTTTAGGAAGCACAGTTCTTTTGTTCTGAGTAAGCTCAATGTTCGGACCCCATATGAACCACAGTAGAACAGAAGACTGCTCTTTTCTCAAAAGCAGAGTGTGTTTCTTGTAAGGCGAGCTAGCGTTTGTTTCCCAGTCCTAAATGGAGTTGAATCACATGCAGTTTTTGGTCCTACGAGCAAGAGTTGTTTTCTCGTAATCAAAGTCACTATTGTGCTCCCATTGCCATACACAGTGCAAATAGCACTCGCGTCTGTTCCCAGCAAGTACAGTGTATTGGACTGAAGAGGAGCTACTGTTCTTGTCAGATTCCTAAGCAGAGTTGAACTAGATATGGCCCATGTGTGTAAGAAGCCCAGTTCTTTTGTTCTGAGCAAGCTCAATGTTCGGAACCCATATGAAGCACAGTAGAATAGAAGACTGCTCTTTTTTCAAAAGCAGAGTGTGTTTCTTGTAAGGAGAGCCAGCGTTTGTTTCCCAGTCCTAAATGGAGTTGAACCACATGCAGTTTTTAGTCCTACAAGCAAGAGTTGTTTTCTGGTAAGGAAAGTCACTATTGTGCTCCCTTTGCCATACACAGTGCAAATAGCACTCGAATCTGTTCACAGCAAGTACAGTGTATTGGACTGAAGAGGAGCTACTGTTCTTGTAAGTTTCCTAAGCAGAGTTGAACTAGATATGGTCCATGTGTTTAGGAAGCACAGTTCTTTTTTTCTGAGCAAGCTCACTGTTCGGACACCATAGGAAACACAGTAGAGTAGAAGAGTGCTCTTTTCTCAAAAGCAGAGTGTGTTTCTTGTAAGGCGAGCTAGCGTTTGTTTCCCAGTCCTAAATGGAGTTGAATCACATGCAGTTTCTTGTCCTACGAGCAAGAGTTGTTTTCTGGTAAAAAGAGTCACTGTTGCGCTCCCATTGTCATACACAGGGCAAATAGCACTGGCGTCTGTTCCCAGCATGTACAGTGTATTGGACTGAGGAGGATCTACTGTTCTTGTCAGTTTCCTAAGCAGAATTGAACTAGATATGGCCGTATTTGTAGGAAGCACAGTAATTTTGTTCTGAGCAAACTCACTGTTCTGGCCTTATAGGAAACACAGTAGAGTAGAACAGTGCTCTTTTCTCAAAAGCAGAGTGTGTTTCTTGTAAGGAGAGCTAGCGTTTGTTTCCCAGTCCTAAATGGAGTTGAATCACATGCAGTTTTTGGTACTACGAGCAAGAGTTGTTTTCTGGTAAGGAAAGTCACTATTGTGCTCCCATTTCCACACACAGTAAAAATAGCACTAGCATCTGTACCCAGGAAGTACAGTGTATTGGACTGAAGCGGAGCTACTGTTCTTGTCAGTTTGCTAAGCAGAGTTGTACTAGATATGGCCCCTGTGTGTAGGAAGCACAGTTCTTTTGTTCTGAGCAAGCTCACTGTTCGGACCACATAGGAAACAGAGAAGAGTAGAAGAGTGCTCTTTTCTCAAAAGCAGAGTGTGTTTCTTGTAAGGCGAGCTAGTGTTTGTTCCCCAGTCATAAATGGAGTTGAATCCCATGCAGTTTTTGTTCCTACGAGGAAGAGGTGTTTTCTGATAAGAAGAGACACTATTGCGCTCCTATTTCTATACACAGTACAAATAGGACTCTTGTCTGTTCCCAGCTAGTACAGTGTATTGGACTGAAGAGGAGCTACCGTTCTTGTCAGTTTCCTAAGCAGAGTTGAACTAGATGTGGCCCGTGTGTGTAGGAAGCACAGTTCTTTTGTTCTGAGCAAGCTCACTGTTCCGACCCCATAGGAAACACAGTAGAGAAGAAGAGTGCTCTTTTCTCAAAAGCAGAGTGTGTTTCTTGTAAGGCAAGCTAGCGTTTGTTTCCCAGTAATAAATGGAGTTGAATCACATCCTGTTTTTGGTCCTATGAGCAAGAGTTGTTTTCTGGTAAGGAAAGTCACTATTGCTCTCCCATTGTCAGACACAGGGATAATAGCACTGGCGTCTGTTCCCAGCATGTACAGTGTATTGGACTGAAGAGGATCTACTGTTCTTGTCAGTTTCCTAAGCAGAATTGAACTAGATATGGCCGTATTTGTAGGAAGCACAGTTCTTTTGTTCTGAGCAAACTCACTGTTCTGGCCATATAGGAAACACAGTAGAGTAGAAGAGTGCTCTTTTCTCAAAAGCAGAGTGTGTTTCTTGTAAGGCGAGCTAGCGTTTGTTTCCCAGTCCTAAATGGAGTTGAATCCCATGCAGTTTCTGGTCCTACCAGCAAGAGTTGTTTTCTGGTAAGGAAAGTCACTATTGCGCTCCCATTTCCATACACAGTGCAAATAGCACTCGCATCTGTTCCCAGCAAGTACAGTGTATTGGACTGAAGTGGAGCTACTGTTCTTGTCAGTTTCCTAAGCAGAGTTGAACTAGATATGGCCCCTGTGTGTAAAAAGCACAGTTCTTTTTTTCTGAGCAAGCTCACTGTTCGGATACCATAGGAAAAACAGTCGAGTAGAAGAGTGCTCTTTTCTCAAAAGCAGAGTGTGTTTCTTGTAAGGCGAGCTAGTGTTTGTTTCCCAGTCCTAAATGGAGTTGAAACACATGCAGTTTATTGTCCTATGAGCAAGAGTTTTTTCTGGTAAGGAAAGTCACTATTGCGCTCCCATTGCCATTCACAGTTCAAATAGCACTCGTGTCTGTTCCCAGCAAGTACAGTGTATTGGACTGAAGAGGAGCTACTGTTCTTGTCAGTTTCCTAAGCAGAGTTGAACTAGATATGGCCAGTGTGTAGGAAACACAGTTCTTTTGTTCTGAGCAAGCTCAGTGTTCGGACCCCATATGAACCACAGTAGAGTAGAAGACTGCTCTTTTCTCAAAAGCAGAGTGTGTTTCATGTAAGGCGAGCTAGCGTTTGTTTCCCAGTCCTAAATGGAGTTGAATCACATGCAGTTTTTGGTCCTACGAGCAAGAGTTGTTTTCTGGTAAGGAAAGTCACTATTGCGCTCCCTTTGCCATACACAGTGCAAATAGCACTCGCGTCTGTTCCCAGCAAGTACAGTGTATTGAACTGAAGAGGAGCTACTGTTCTTGTCACTTTCCTAAGCAGAGTTGAACTAGATATGGCCCATGTGTGTAGGAAGCACAGTTCTTTTGTTCTCAGCAAGCTCACTGTTCGGACACCATATGAACCACAGTGAAATAGAAGACTGCTCTTTTCTCAAAAGCAGAGTGTGTTTCTTGTAAGGCGAGCTAGCATTTGTTTCCCAGTCCTAAATGGAGTTGAATCCCATGCAGTTTTTGGTCCTACGAGCAAGAGTTGTTTATTCGTAAGCAAAGTCACTATTGCGCTCCCATTGCCATAAACAGTGCAAATAGCACTCGCGTTTGTTCCCAGCAATTACAGTGTATTGGACTGAAGAGGAGCTACTGTTCTTGTCAGTCTCCTAAGTAGAGTTGAACTAGATATGTCCCGTGTGTGTAGGAAGCACAGTTCTTTTGTTCTGAGTAAGCTCAATGTTCGGACCCCATATGAACCACAGTAGAACAGAAGACTGCTCTTTTCTCAAAAGCAGAGTGTGTTTCTTGTAAGGCGAGCTAGCGTTTGTTTCGCAGTCCTAAATGGAGTTGAATCACATGCAGTTTTTGGTCCTACGAGCAAGAGTTGTTTTCTCGTAATCAAAGTCACTATTGTGCTCCCATTGCCATACACAGTGCAAATAGCACTAGTGTCTGTTCCCAGCAAGTACAGTGTATTGGACTGAAGAGGAGCTACTGTTCTTGTCAGTTTGCTAAGCAGAGTTGAACTAGATATGGCCCCTGTGTGTAGGAAGCACAGTTCTTTTGTTCTGAGCAAGCTCACTGTTCGGACCACATAGGAAACAGAGAAGAGTAGAAGAGTGCTCTTTTCTCAAAAGCAGAGTGTGTTTCTTGTAAGGCGAGCTAGTGTTTGTTCCCCAGTCAGAAATGGAGTTGAATCCCATGCAGTTTTTGTTCCTACGAGGAAGAGGTGTTTTCTGATAAGAAGAGACACTATTGCGCTCCTATTTCTATACACAGTACAAATAGGACTCTTGTCTGTTCCCAGCTAGTACAGTGTATTGGACTGAAGAGGAGCTACCGTTCTTGTCAGTTTCCTAAGCAGAGTTGAACTAGATATGGCCCGTGTGTGTAGGAAGCACAGTTCTTTTGTTCTGAGCAAGCTCACTGTTCGGACCCCATAGGAAACACAGTAGAGCAAAACTGTGCTCTTTTCTCAAAAGCAGAGTGTGTTTCTTGTAAGGCAAGCTAGCGTTGTTTCCCAGTACTAAATGGAGTTGAATCACATCCTGTTTTTGGTCCTACGAGCAAGAGTTGTTTTCTGGTAAGAAGAGTCACTATTGCGCTCCCATTGTCATACACAGGGCAAATAGCACTGGCGAATGTTCCCAGCATGTACAGTGTATTGGACTGAAAAGGATCTACTGTTCTGTTCAGTTTCCTAAGCAGAATTGAACTAGATATGGCCTTATTTGTATGAAGCACAGTTCTTTTGTTCTGAGCAAGCTCACTGTTTTGGCCCTATAGGAAACACAGTAGAGTAGAAGAGTGCTCTTTTCTCAAAAGCAGAGTGTGTTTCTTGTAAGGCGAGCTAGTGTTTGTTTCCCAGTCCTAAATGGAGTTGAATCACATGCAGTTTTTTGTCCTACGAGAAAGAGTTGTTTTCTCGTAAGGAAAGTCACTATTGCCCTCCTTTTGCCATACAGAGTGCAAATAGCACTCGCGTCTGTTCCCAGCAAGTACAGTGTATTGGACTGAAGAGGAGCTACTGTTCTTGTCAGTTTCCTAAGCAGAGTTGAACTAGATATGGCCGATGTGTGTAGGAAGCACAGTTCTTTTGTTCTGAGCAAGCTCACTGTTCGGACTCCATAGGAAACACAGTAGAGTAGAAGAGTGCTCTTTTCTCAAAAGCAGAGTGTGTTTCTTGTAAGGCAAGCTAGCGTTTGTTTCCCAGTCCTAAATGGAGTTGAATCACATGCAGTTTCTTGTCCTACGAGCAAGAGTTGTATTCTGGTAAGAAGAGTCACTATTGCGCTCCCATTGTCATACACAGGGCAAATAGCACTGGCGTCTGTTCCCAGCATGTACAGTGTATTGGACTGAAGAGGATCTACTGTTCTTGTCAGTTTCCTAAGCAGAATTGAACTAGATATGGCCGTATTTGTAGGAAGCACAGTTCTTTTGTTCTGAGCAAACTCACTGTTCTGGCCCTATAGGAAACACAGTAGAGTAGAAGAGTGCTCTTTTCTCAAAAGCAGAGTGTGTTTCTTGTAAGTCGAGCTATCGTTTGTTTCCCAGTCCTAAATGGAGTTGAATCACATGCAGTTTTTGGTCCTATGAGCAAGAGTTGTTTTCTGGTAAGGAAAGACACTATTGTGCTCCCATTTCCATACACAGTGCAAATAGCACTCGCGTCTGTTCAAAGCTAGTACAGTGTATTGGACTGAAGCGGAGCTACTGTTCTTGTCAGTTTGCTAAGCAGAGTTGAACTAGATATGGCCCCTGTGTGTAGGAAGCACAGTATTTTTGTTCTGAGCAAGCTCACTGTTCGGACGCCATAGGAAACACAGTAGAGTAGAAAAGTGCTCTTTTCTCAAAAGCAGAGTGTGTTTCTAGTAAGGCAAGCTAGCGTTTATTTCCCAGTCCTAAATGGAGTTGAATCACATCCTATTTTTGGTCCTATGAGCAAGAGATGTTTTCTGGTAAGGAAAGTCACTATTGCACTCCCATTGCCATACACAGTGCAAATAGCACTCGCATCTGTTCCCAGCAAGTACAGTGTATTGGACTGAAGCGGAGCTACTGTTCTTGTCAATTTCCTAAGCAGAGTTGAACTAGATATGGCCCCTGTGTGTAGGAAGCACAGTTATTTTGTTCTGAGCAAGCTCACTGTTCAAGCCCCATAGGATACACAGTAGAGTAGAAGAGTGCTCTTTTCTAAAAAGCAGAGTGTGTTTCTTTAAGGAGAGCTAGCGTTTGTTTCCCAGTCCTAAATGGAGTTGAATCACGTCCAGTTTCTGGTCCTACGAGCAAGAGTTGTTTTCTGGTAAGAAGAGTCTCTATTGCGCTCCCAATTTCATACACAGGACAAATAGCACTGGCGTCTGTTCCCAGCATGTACAGTGTATTGGACTGAAGAGGATCTACTGTTCTTGTCAGTTTCCTAAGCAGAATTGAACTAGATATGGCCGTATTTGTAAGAAGCACAGTTCTTTTGTTCTGAGCAAACTCACTGTTCTGGCCCTATAGGAAACACAGTAGAGTAGAAGAGTGCTCTTTTCTCAAAAGCAGAGTGTGTTTCTTGTAAGGCGAGCTAGCGTTTGTTTCCCAGTCCTAAATGGAGTTGAATCCCATGCAGTTTCTGGTCCTACCAGCAAGAGTTGTTTTCTGGTAAGGAAAGTCACTATTGTGCTTCCATTTCCATACACAGTACAAATAGCACTCGCATCTGTTCCCAGCAAGTACAGTGTATTGGACTGAAGCGGAGCTACTGTTCTTGTCAGTTTCCTAAGCAGAGTTGAACTAGATATGGCCCCTGTGTGTAGAAAGCACAGTTCTTTTTTTCTGAGCAAGCTCACTGTTCGGATACCATAGGAAAAACAGTCGAGTAGAAGAGTGCTCTTTTCTCAAATCCAGAGTGTGTTTCTTGTAAGGCGAGCTAGTGTTTGTTTCCCAGTCCTAAATGGAGTTGAAACACATGCAGTTTATTGTCCTATGAGCAAGAGTTGTTTTCTGGTAAGGAAAGTCACTATTGCGCTCCCATTGCCATACACAGTTCAAATAGCACTAGTGTCTGTTCCCAGCAAGTACAGTGTATTGGACTGAAGAGGAGCTACTGTTCTTGTCAGTTTGCTAAGCAGAGTTGAACTAGATATGGCCCCTGTGTGTAGGAAGCACAGTTCTTTTGTTCTGAGCAAGCTCACTGTTTGGACCACATAGGAAACAGAGAAGAGTAGAAGAGTGCTCTTTTCTCAAAAGCAGAGTGTGTTTCTTGTAAGGCGAGCTAGTGTTTGTTCCCCAGTCAGAAATGGAGTTGAATCCCATGCAGTTTTTGTTCCTACGAGGAAGAGGTGTTTTCTGATAAGAAGAGACACTATTGCGCTCCTATTTCTATACACAGTACAAATAGGACTCTTGTCTGTTCCCAGCTAGTACAGTGTATTGGACTGAAGAGGAGCTACCGTTCTTGTCAGTTTCCTAAGCAGAGTTGAACTAGATATGGCCCCTGTGTGTAGGAAGCACAGTTCTTTTGTTCTGAGCAAGCTCACTGTTCGGACCACATAGGAAACACAGTAGAGCAGAAGTGTGCTCTTTTCTCAAAAGCAGAGTGTGTTTCTTGTAAGGCAAGCTAGCGTTGTTTCCCAGTACTAAATGGAGTTGAATCACATCCTGTTTTTGGTCCTACGAGCAAGAGTTGTTTTCTGGTACGAAGAGTCACTATTGCGCTCCCATTGTCATACACAGGGCAAATAGCACTGGCATCTGTTCCCAGCATGTACAGTGTATTGGACTGAAGAGGATCTACTGTTCTGTTCAGTTTCCTAAGCAGAATTGAACTAGATATGGCCTTATTTGTATGAAGCACAGTTCTTTTGTTCTGAGCAAGCTCACTGTTTTGGCCCTATAGGAAACACAGTAGAGTAGAAGAGTGCTCTTTTCTCAAAAGCAGAGTGTGTTTCTTGTAAGGCGAGCTAGCATTTGTTTCCCAGTCCTAAATGGAGTTGAATCCCATGCAGTTTTTGGTCCTACGAGCAAGAGTTGTTTATTCGTAAGCAAAGTCACTATTGCGCTCCCATTGCCATACACAGTGCAAATAGCACTCGCGTCTGTTCCCAGCAAGTACAGTGTATTGGACTGAAGAGGAGCTACTGTTCTTGTCAGATTCCTAAGCAGAGTTGAACTAGATATGGCCCATGTGTGTAAGAAGCCCAGTTCTTTTGTTCTGAGCAAGCTCAATGTTCGGACCCAATATGAAGCACAGTAGAATAGAAGACTGCTCTTTTTTCAAAAGCAGAGTGTGTTTCTTGTAAGGCGAGCTAGCGTTTGTTTCCCAGTCCTAAATGGAGTTGAATCACATGCAGTTTCTTGTCCTACGAGCAAGAGTTGTTTTCTGGTAAAAAGAGTCACTGTTGCGCTCCCATTGTCATACACAGGGCAAATAGCACTGGCGTTTGTTCCCAGCATGTACAGTGTATTGGACTGAAGAGGATCTACTGTTCTTGTCAGTTTCCTAAGCAGAATTGAACTAGATATGGCCGTATTTGTAGGAAGCACAGTAATTTTGTTCTGAGCAAACTCACTGTTCTGGCCTTATAGGAAACACAGTAGAGTAGAAGAGTGCTCTTTTCTCAAAAGCAGAGTGTGTTTCTTGTAAGGAGAGCTAGCGTTTGTTTCCCAGTCCTAAATGGAGTTGAATCACATACAGTTTTTGGTACTACGAGCAAGAGTTGTTTTCTGGTAAGGAAAGTCACTATTGTGCTCCCATTTCCACACACAGTAAAAATAGCACTCGCATCTGTTCCCAGGAAGTACAGTGTATTGGACTGAAGCGGAGCTACTGTTCTTGTCAGTTTGCTAAGCAGAGTTGAACTAGATATGGCCCCTGTGTGTAGGAAGCACAGTTCTTTTGTTCTGAGCAAGCTCACTGTTCGGACCACATAGGAAACAGAGAAGAGTAGAAGAGTGCTCTTTTCTCAAAAGCAGAGTGTGTTTCTTGTAAGGTGAGCTAGTTTTTGTTCCCCAGTCAGAAATGGAGTGGAATCCCATGCAGTTTTTGTTCCTACGAGGAAGAGGTGTTTTCTGATAAGAAGAGTCACTATTGCGCTCCTATTTCTATACACAGTACAAATAGGACTCTCGTCTGTTCCCAGCTAGTACAGTGTGTTGGACTGAAGAGGAGCTACCGTTCTTGTCAGTTTCCTAAGCAGAGTTGAACTAGATATGGCCTGTGTGTGTAGGAAGCACAGTTCTTTTGTTCTGAGCAAGCTCACTGTTCGGACCCCATAGGAAACACAGCAGAGCAGAAGAGTGCTCTTTTTTCAAAAGCAGAGTGTGTTTCTTGTAAGGCAAGCTAGCGTTTGTTTCCCAGTACTAAATGGAGTTGAATCACATCCTGTTTTTGGTCCTATGATCAAGAGTTTTTTTCTGGTAAGGAAAGTCACTATTGCGCTCCCATTGTCAGACACAGGGCAAATAGCACTGGCGTATGTTCCCAGCATGTACAGTTTATTGGACTGAAGAGGATCTACTGTTCTTGTCAGTTTCCTAAGCAGAATTGAACTAGATATGGCCCGTGTGTGTAGGAAGCACAGTTCTTTTGTTCTGAGCAAACTCACTGTTCTGGCCCTATAGGAAACACAGTAGAGTAGAAGTGTGCTCTTTTCTCAAAAGCAGAGTGTGTTTCTTGTAAGGCGAGCTAGCGTTTGTTTCCCAGTCCTAAATGGAGTTGAATCACATACAGTTTCTGGTACTACGAGCAAGAGTTGTTTTCTGGTAAGGAAAGTCACTATTGCACTCCCATTGCCATACACAGTTCAAATAGCACTCGTGTCTGTTCCCAGCAAGTACAGTGTATTGGACTGAAGAGGAGCTACTGTTCTTGTCAGTTTCCTAAGCAGAGTTGAACTAGATATGGCCCGTGTGTGTAGGAAACACAGTTCTTTTGTTCTGAGCAAGCTCAGTGTTCGGACCCCATATGAACCACAGTAGAATAGAAGAGTTCTCTTTTCTCAAAAGCAGAGCGTGTTTCTTGTAAGGCGAGCTAGCGTTTGTTTCCCAGTCCTAAATGGAGTTGAATCACATGCAGTTTTTGGTCCTACGAGCAAGAGTTGTTTTCTGGTAAGGAAAGTCACTATTGCGCTCCCTTTGCCATACACAGTGCAAATAGCACTCGCGACTGTTCCCAGCAAGTACAGTGTATTGAACTGAAGAGGAGCTACTGTTCTTGTCACTTTCCTAAGTAGAGTTGAACTAGATATGGCCCATGTGTGTAGGAAGCACAGTTCTTTTGTTCTGAGCAAGCTCACTGTTCGGACAACATAGGAAACACAGTAGAGTAGAAGAGTGCTCTTTTCTCAAAAGCAGAGTGTGTTTCTTGTAAAGCGAGCTAGCGTTTGTTTCCCAGTACTAAATGGAGTTGAATCACATGCAGTTTCTTGTCCTACGAGCAAGAGTTGTTTTCTGGTAAAAAGAGTCACTGTTGCGCTCCCATTGTCATACACAGGGCAAATAGCACTGGCGTCTGTTCCCAGCATGTATAGTGTATTGGACTGAAGAGGATCTACTGTTCTTGTCAGTTTCCTAAGCAGAATTGAACTAGATGTGGCCGTATTTGTAGGAAGCACAGTAATTTTGTTCTGAGCAAACTCACTGTTCTGGCCCTATAGGAAACACAGTAGAGTAGAAGAGTGCTCTTTTCTCAAAACCAGAGTGTGTTTCTTGTAAGGCGAGCTAGTGTTTGTTTCCCAGTCCTAAATGGAGTTGAAACACATGCAGTTTATTGTCCTATGAGCAAGAGTTGTTTTCTGGTAAGGAAAGTCACTATTGCGCTCCCATTGCCATACACAGTTCAAATAGCAATCGTGTCTGTTCCCAGCAAGTACAGTGTATTGGACTGAAGAGGAGCTACTGTTCTTGTCAGTTTCCTAAGCAGAGTTGAACTAGATTTGGCCCGTGTGTGTAGGAAGCACAGTTCTTTTGTTCTGAGTAGGCTCAATGTTCGGACCTCATATGAACCACAGTAGAACAGAAGACTGCTCTTTTCTCAAAAGCAGAGTGTGTTTCTTGTAAGGCGAGCTAGCGTTTGTTTCCCAGTCCTAAATGGAGTTGAATCACATGCAGTTTTTGGTCCTACGAGCAAGAGTTGTTTTCTCGTAATCAAAGTCACTATTGTGCTCCCATTGCCATACACAGTGCAAATAGCACTCGCGTCTGTTCCCAGCAAGTACAGTGTATTGGACTGAAGAGGAGCTACTGTTCTTGTCAGATTCCTAAGCAGAGTTGAACTAGATATGGCCCATGTGTGTAAGAAGCCCAGTTCTTTTGTTCTGAGCAAGCTCAATGTTCGGACCCCATATGAAGCACAGTAAAATAGAAGACTGCTCTTTTTTCAAAAGCAGAGTGTGTTTCTTGTAAGGAGAGCTAGCGTTTGGTTCCCAGTCCTAAATGGAGTTGAATCACATGCAGTTTTTGGTCCTACAAGCAAGAGTTGTTTTCTGGTAAGGAAAGTCACTATTGCGCTCCCTTTGCCATACACAGTGCAAATAGCACTCGAGTCTGTTCACAGCAAGTACAGTGTATTGGACTGAAGAGGAGCTACTGTTCTTGTCAGTTTCCTAAGCAGAGTTGATCTAGATATGGCCCATGTGTGTAGGAAGCCCAGTTCTTTTGTTCTGAGCAAGCTCAATGTTCGGACCCCATATGAACCACAGTAGAATAGAAGACTGCTCTTTTCTCAAAAGCAGAGTGTGTTTCTTGTAAGGCGAGCTAGTGTTTGTTCCCCAGTCAGAAATGGAGTTGAATCACATGCAGTTTTTGGTCCTACAAGCAAGAGTTGTTTTCTGGTAAGGAAAGTCACTATTGTGCTCCCTTTGCCATACACAGTGCAAATAGCACTCGCGTTTTTTCCCAGCAAGTACACTGAATTGGAATGAAGAGGAGCTACTGTTCTTGTCAGTTTCCTAAGCAGAGTTGAACTAGATATGGCCGGTGTGTGTAGGAAGCACGGTTCTTTTGTTCTGAGCAAGCTCACTGTTCTGGTCCTATAGGAAACACAGTAGAATGGAAGAGTGCTCGTTTCTCAAAAGCAGAGTGTGTTTCTTGTAAGGCGAGCTAGCGTTTGTTTCCTAGTCCTAAATGGAGTTGAATCACATGCAGTTTCTGGTCCTACTAGCAAGAGTTGTTTTCTGGTAAGAAGAGTCACTATTGTGCTCCCATTGTCATTCACTGTGCAAATAGCACTGGCGTCTGTTCCCAGCAAGTACAGTGTATTGGACTGAAGAGGATCTACTGTTCTTGTCAGTTTCCTAAGCAGAGTTGAACTAGATATGGCCGGTGTGTGTAGGAAGCACGGTTCTTTTGTTCTGAGCAAGCTCACTGTTAGGACTGCATAGGAAACACAGTAGAGTAGAAGTGTGCCCTTTTCTCAAAGCAGAGCGTATTTCTTGTAAGGCAAGCTAGCGTTTGTTTCCCAGTCCTAAGTGGAGTTGAATCACATGCAGTTTCTGGTCCTAAGAGCAAGAGTTGTTTTCTGATAAGAAGAGTCTCTATTGTGCTCCCTTTGCCATACACAGTGCAAATAGCACTCGCGTCTGTTCACAGCAAGTAGAGTGTATTGGACTGAAGAAAGGATACTGTTCTTGTCAGTTTCCTAAGCAGAGTTGAACTAGATATGGCCCGTGTGTGTAGGAAGCACAGTTCTTTTGTTCTGAGCAAGCTCACTGTTCGGACACCATAGGAAACACAGTAGAGTAGAATAGTGCTCTTTCCTCAAAAGCAGATTTTATTTCTTGTAAGGCGAGCTAGCGTTTGTTTTCCAGTCCTAAATGGACTTGAATCACATGCAGTTTTTGGTCTCACACGCAAGAGTTGCTTTCAAGTAAGGAAAGACACTATTGCGCTCCCATTGCCATACACAGTGCAAATAGCACTCGCATCTGTTCCCAGCAAGTACAGTGTATTGGACTGAAGAGGAGCTACTGTTCTTGTCAGTTTCCTAAGCAGAGTTGAACTAGATATGGCCCGTGTGTGTAGGAAGCACAGTACTTTTTTTCTGAGCAAGCTCACTGTTCTGGCCCTATAGTAAATACAGTAGAGTAGAAAAGTGCTCTTTTCTCAAAAGCAGAGTATGTTTCTTAAAAGGTGAGCTAGCGTTTGTTTCCCACTCCTAAATGGAGTTGAAATACACATGCAGTTTCTGGTCCTACGAGCAAGAGTTGTTTTCTGGTAAGAAGAGTCCATTTTGTGTTCCATTTGCCATACACAGTGCAAATAGCACTCGCGTCTGCTCCCAGCAATTACGGTGTACTGGACTGAAGAGAGGCTACTGTTCTTTTCAGTTTCCTAACCAGAATTGAACTAGATATGGCCCGTGTGTGTAGGAAGCACAGTTCTTTGTTCTGAGCAAGATCACTGTTCTGGCCCTATAGGAAACACAGTAGAATAGAAGAGTGCTCTTTTCTCAAAAGCAGAGAGTGTTTCTTCTAAGGCGAGCTAGCGTTTGTTTCCCAGTACTAAATGGAGTTGAATCACATGCAGTTTCTGGTCCTACCAGGAAGGTTGTTTTCTGGTAAGGAAAGTCACTATTGCGCTCCCATTGCCATACACAGTGCAAATAGCACTCGCGTCTGTTCCCAGCAAATACAGTGTATTGGACTGAAGAGGAGCTACTGTTCTTGTCAGTTTCCTAAGCAGAGTTGACCTAGATATGGCCCCTGTGTGTAGGAAGCACAGTTCTTTTGTTCTGAGCAAGCTCACTGTTCGGACCCCATAGGAAACACAGTAGAGTAGAAGAGTGCTCTTTTCTCAAAAGCAGAGTGTGTTTCTTGTAAGGCGAGCTAGCATTTGTTTCCCAGTCCTAAATGGAGTTGAATCACATCCAGTTTTTGGTCCTATGAGCAAGAGTTGTTTTCTGGTAAGGAAAGTCACTATTGCACTCCCATTGCCATGCACAGTGCAAATAGCACTCGCTTCTGTTCCCAGCAAGTACAGTGTAATGGACTGAAGAGGAGCTACCGTTCTTGTCAGTTTCCGAAGTAGAGTTGAACTAGATATGGCCCCTGTGTGTAGGAAGCACAGTTCTTTTGTTCTGAGCAAGCTCACTGTTCGGACCACATAGGAAACACAGAAGAGCAGAAGAGTGCTCTTTTCTCAAAAGCAGAGTGTTTTTCTTGTAAGGCCAGCTAGTGTTTGTTTCCCAGTCAGAAATGGAGTTGAATCCCATGCAGTTTCTGGTCCTACGAGCAAGAGGTGTTTTCTGATAAGAAGGGTCACTATTGCGCTCCCATTGCCATACACAGTACAATTAGGACTCAGGTAGGTTCCCAGCTAGTAGAGAGTATTGGACTGAAGAGGAGCTACCGTTCTTGTCAGTTTCCGAAGCAGAGTTGAACTAGATATGGCCCGTGTGTGTAGGAAGCACAGTTCTTTTGTTCTGAGCAAGCTCACTGTTCGGACCACATAGGAAATACAGTAGACTACAAGAGTGCTCTTTTCTCAAAAGCAGAGTGTGTTTCTTGTAAGGCAAGCTAGTGTTTGTTTCCCAGTCAGAAATGGAGTTGAATCCCATGCAGTTTCTGGTCCTATGAACAAGAGGTGTTTTCTGATAAGAAGAGTCACTATTGCGCTCCCATTGTCATACAGAGGACAAATAGCACTGGCGTCTGTTCCCTGCATGTACACTGTATTGGACTGAAGTGGAGCTACTGTTCATGTCAGTTTCCTAAGGAGAGTTGAACTAGATATGGCCCGTGTGTGGAGGAAGCACAGTTCTTTTGTTCTGAGCAAGCTCACTGTTCAGACCCCCTAGGAAACACAGTAGAGTAGAAGAGTGCTCTTTTCTCAAAAGCAGAGTGTGTTTCTTGTAAGGCGAGCTAGCGTTTGTTTCCCAGTCCTAAATGGAGTTGAATCACATGCAGTTTCTTGTCCTACAAGCAAGAGTTGTTTTCTGGTAAGAAGAGTCACTATTGTGCTCCCATTGTCATACACAGGGCAAATAGCACTGGCGTCTGTTCCCAGCATGTACAGTGTATTGGACTGAAGAGGAACTACTGTTATTGTCAGTCTCCTAAGCAGAATTGAACTAGATATGGCCGTATTTGTAGGAATCACAGTTCTTTTGTTCTGAGCAAACTCACTGTTCTGGCCCTATAGGAAAAACAGTAGAGTAGAAGAGTGCTCTTTTCTCAAAAGCAGAGTGTGTTTCTTGTAAGGCGAGCTAGCGTTTGTTTCCCAGTCCTAAATGGAGTTGAATCACATGCAGTTTTTGGTCCTACGAGCAAGAGTTGTTTTCTGGTAAGGAAAGTCACTCTTGAGCTCCCATTGCCATACACAGTGCAAACAGCACTCGCATCTGTTCCCAGCAATTACAGTGTATTGGACTGAAGAGGATCTACTGTTCTTGTCAGTTTCCTAAGCAGAGTTTAACTAGATATGGACCGTGTGTGTAGCAAGCACAGTTCTTTTGTTCTGAGAATGCTCACTGTTCTGGCCCTATAGGAAACACATTAGAGTAGAAGTGTGCTCCTTTCTCAATCCAGAGTGTGTTTCTTGTAAGTCGAGCTATCGTTTGTTTCCCAGTCCTAAATAGAGTTGAATCCCATGCAGTTTCTGGTCCTGCCAGCAAGAGTTGTTTTCTGATAAGAAGAGTCACTATTGCGCTCCTATTGCCAGACACAGTACAAATAGCACTCGCGTCTGTTCCCAATTAGGACAGTGTATTGGACTGAGGAGGAGCTACTGTTCTTGTCAGTTTCCAAAGCAGACTTGAACTAGATATGGCCCGTGTGTGTAGGAAGCACAGTTCTTTTGTTCTGAGCAAGCTCACTGTTCAGACCCCATAGGAAACACAGTAGAGTAGAAGAGTGCTCTTTTCTCAAAAGCAGAGTGTGTTTCTTGTAAGGCGAGCTAGTGTTTGTTTCCCAGTCAGAAATGGAGTTGAATCACATCCTGTTTTTGGTCCTACGAGCAAGAGTTGTTTTCTGTTAAGGAAAGTCACTATTGTGCTCCCATTGTCAGACACAGTGCAAATAGCACTCCCGTCTGTTCCCAGCAAGTACAGTGTATTGGACTGAAGCGGAGCTACTGTTCTTGTCAGTTTCCTAAGCAGAGTTGAACTAGATATGGCCCCTGTGTGTAGGAAGCACAGTTCTTTTGTTCTGAGCAAGCTCACTGTTCGGACCACATAGGAAATACAGTAGAGTACAAGAGTGCTCTTTTCTCAAAAGCAGAGTGTGTTTCTTGTAAGGCGAGCTAGCGTTTGTTTCCCATTCCTAAATGGATTTGAAATACATGCAGTTTCTGGTCCTACGATCAAGAGGTGTTTTCTGGTAAGAAGAGTCACTATTGCGCTCCCATTGTCATAAACAGGACAAATAGCACTGGCATCTGTTCCCAGCAAGTACAGTGTATTGGACTGAAGCCGAGCTACTGTTCTTGTCAGTTTCCTAAGCAGAGTTGAACTAGATATGGCCCATGTGTGTAGGAAGCACAGTTCTTTTGTTCTGAGCAAGCTCACTTTTCGGACCACATAGGAAATACAGTAGAGTAGAAGAGTGCTCTTTTCTCAAAAGCAGAGTGTGTTTCTTGTAAGGCGAGCTAGTGTTTGTTTCCCAGTCAGAAATGGAGTTGAATCCCATGCAGTTTCTGGTCCTACGAGCAAGAGGTGTTTTCTGATAAGAAGCTTCACTATTGTGCTCCCATTGTCATACAGAGGACAAATAGCACTGGCGTCTGTTCCCTGCATGCACAGTGTATTGGACTGAAGTGGAGCTACTGTTCATGTCAGTTTCCTAAGCAGAGTTGAACTAGATATGGCCCGAGTGTGGAGGAAGCACAGTTCTGTTGTTCTGAGCAAGCTCACTGTTCGGACCCCCTAGGATACACAGTAGAGTAGAAGAGTGCTCTTTTCTCAAAAGCAGAGTGTGTTTCTTGTAAGGCGAGCTAGCGTTTGTTTCCCAGTCCTAAATGGAGTTGAATCACATGCAGTTTCTTGTCCTACAAGCAAGAGTTGTTTTCTGGTAAGAAGAGTCACTATTGTGCTCCCATTGTCATACACAGGGCAAATAGCACTGGCGTCTGTTCCCAGCATGTACAGTGTATTGGACTGAAGAGGATCTACTGTTCTTGTCAGTTTCCTAAGCAGAATTGAACTAGATATGGCCGTATTTGTAGGAATCACAGTTCTTTTGTTCTGAGCAAACTCACTGTTCTGGCCCTATAGGAAAAACAGTAGAGTAGAAGAGTGCTCTTTTCTCAAAAGCATAGTGTGTTTCTTGTAAGGCGAGCTAGCGTTTGTTTCCCAGTCCTAAATGGAGTTGAATCACATGCAGTTTTTGGTCCTACGAGCTAGAGTTGTTTTCTGGTAAGGAAATTCACTATTGTGCTCCCAATGCCATACACAGTGCAAATAGCACTCCCGTGTGTTCCCAGCAATTACAGTGTATTGGACTGAAGAGGAGCTACTGTTCTTGTCAGTTTCCTAAGCAGAGTTGAACTAGATATGGCCCGTGTGTGTAGGAAGCACAGTTCTTTTGTTCTGAGCAAGCTCAATTTTCGGACCCCATAGGAAACACAGTAGAGTAGAAGAGTGCTCTTTTCTCAAAAGCAGAGTATGTTTCTTGTAAGGCGAGCTAGTGTTTGTTTCCCAATCCTAAATGGAGTTGAATCACATGCAGTATCTGGTCCTACAAGCAAGAGTTGTTTTCTGGTAAGAAGAGTCACTATTGCGCTCCCATTGTCATACACAGGGCAAATCACACTGGCATCTGTTCCCAGCATTTACAGGGTATTGGACTGAGGAGGATCTACTGTTCTTGTCAGTTTCCTAAGCAGAGTTTAACTAGATATGGACCGTGTGTGTAAGAAGCACAGTTCTTTTGTTCTGAGAATGCTCACTGTTCTGGCCCTATAGGAAACACATTAGAGTAGAAGAGTGCTCCTTTCTCAATCCAGAGTGTGTTTCTTGTAAGTCGAGCTATCGTTTGTTTTCCAGTCCTAAATAGAGTTGAATCCCATGCAGTTTCTGGTCCTGCCAGCAAGAGTTGTTTTCTGATAAGAAGAGTCACTATTGCGCTCCTATTGCCAGACACAGTACAAATAGCACTATCGTCTGTTCCCAGCTAGGACAGTGTATTCGACTGAGGAGGAGCTAATGTTCTTTTCAGTGTCCTAAGCAGAGTTGAATTAGATATGGCCCGTGTGTGTAGGAAGCACAGTTCTTTTGTTCTGAGCAAGCTCACTGTTCAAGCCCCATAGGAAACACCGTAGAGTAGAAGAGTGCTCTTTTCTCAAAAGCAGAGTGTGTTTCTTGTAAGGCAAGCTAGCGTTTGTTTCCCAGTACTAAATGGAGTTGAATCACATCCTGTTTTTGGTCCTACGAGCAAGAGTTTTTTTCTGGTAAGGAAAGTCACTATTGTGCTCCCATTGTCAGACACAGTGCAAATAGCACTCGCGTCTGTTCCCAGCAAGTACAGTGTATTGGACTGAAGAGGATCTACTGTTCTTGTCAGTTTCCTAAGCAGAATTGAACTAGATATGGCTGTATTTGTAGGAAGCACAGTTCTTTTGTTCTGAGCAAACTCACTGTTCTGGCCCTATAGGAAACACAGTAGAGTAGAAGAATGCTCTTTTCTCAAAAGCAGAGTGTGTTTCTTGTAAGGCGAGCTAGCATTTGTTTCCCATTCCTAAATGGATTTGAAATACATGCAGTTTCTGGTCCTAGGAGCAAGAGATGTTTTCTGGTAAGAAGAGTCACTATTGCGCTCCCATTGTCATAAACAGGGCAAATAGCACTGGCATATGTTCCCAGCAAGTACAGTGTATTGGACTGAAGCGGAGCTACTGTTCTTGTCAGTTTCCTAAGCAGAGTTGAACTAGATATGGCCCTTGTGTGTAGGAAGCACAGTTCTTTTGTTCTGAGCAAGCTCACTTTTCGGACCCCATAGGAAACACAGTAGAGTAGAAGAGTGCTCTTTTCTCAAAAGCAGAGTGTGTTTCTTGTAAGGCGAGCTAGTGTTTGTTTCCCAGTCCTAAATGGAGTTGAATCCCACGCAGTTTCTGGTCCTACGAGCAAGAGGTGTTTTCTAATAAGAAGAGTCACTATTGTGCTCCCATTGTCATACAGAGGACAAATAGCACTGGCGTCTGTTCCCTGCATGTACAGTGTATTGGACTGAAGAGGAGCTACTGTTCTTGTCAGTTTCCTAAGCAGAGTTGAACTAGGTATGGCCCGTGTGTGGAGGAAGCACAGATCTGTTTTTCTGAGCAAGCTCACTGTTCGGTCCCCATAGGATACACAGTAGAGTAGAAGAGTGCTCTTTTCTCAAAAGCAGAGTGTTTTTCTTGTAGACGAGCTAGCGTTTGTTTCCCAATCCTAAATGGAGTTGAATCACATGCAGTTTCTTGTCCTATGAGCAAGAGTTTTTTTCTGGTAAGAAGAGTCACCATTGTGCTCCCATTGTCATACACAGGCCAAATAGCACTGGTGTCTGTTCCCAGCAAGTACAGTTTATTGGACTGAAAAGAATCTACTGTTCTTGTCAGTTTCCTAAGCAGAATTGAACTAGATATGGCCGTATTTGTAGGAATCACAGTTCTATTGTTCTGAGCAAACTCACTGTTCTGGCCCTATAGGAAAAACAGTAGAGTAGAAGAGTGCTCTTTTCTCAAAAGCAGAGTGTGTTTCTTGTAAGGAGAGCTAGCGTTTGTTTCCCAGTCCTAAATGGAGTTGAATCACATGCAGTTTTTGGTCCTATGAGCAAGAGTTGTTTTCTGGTAAGGAAAGTCATTATTGCGCTCGCATTGCCATACACAGTGAAAATAGCACTGGCGTCTGTTCCCAGCAAGTACAGTGTATTGGACTGAAGAGGAGCTACTGTTCTTGTCAGTTTCCTAAGCAGAGTTGAACTAGATATTGCCCCTGTGTGTAGGAAGCACAGTTCTTTTGTTCTGAGCAAGCTCACTGTTCAGACCCCATAGGAAACAAGTTGAGTAGAAGAGTGCTCTTTTCTCAAAAGCAGAGTTTGTTTCTTGTAAAGCGAGCTAGCATTTGTTTCCCAGTCCTAAATGGAGTTGAATCACATGCAGTTTCTTGTCCTAAGAGCAAGAGTTGTTTTCTGGTAAGAAGAGTCACTATTGTGCTCCCATTGTCATTCACAGGGCAAATAACTCTGGAGTCTGTTCCCAGCATGTACACTGTATTGGACTGAAGAGGATCTACTGTTCTTTTCAGTTTCCTAAGCATAATTGAACTAGATATGGCCGTATTTGTAGGAAGCACAGTTCTTTTGTTCTGAGCAAGCTCACTGTTCTGGCCCTATAGGAAACACAGTAGAGTAGAAGAGTGCTCTTTTCTCAAAAGCAGAGCGTGTTTCTTGTAAGGCGAGCTAGCATTTGTTTCCCATTCCTAAATGGAGTTGAATCACATGTAGTTTTTGGTCCTATGAGCAAGAGTTGTTTTCTGGGAAGGAAAGTCACTCTTGTGCTCCCATTGCCATGCACAGTGCAAATAGCACTCGCGTCTGTTCCCAGCAAGTACAGTGTATTAGACTGAAGCAGAGCTACTGTTCTTGTCAGTTTCCTAAGCAGAGTTGAACTAGATATGGCCCCTGTGTGTAGGAAGCACAGTTCTTTTGTTCTGAGCAAGCTCACTTTTCGGACCACATAGGAAATACAGTAGAGTAGAAGAGTGCTCTTTTCTCAAAAGGAGAGTGTGTTTCTTGTAATGTGAGCTAGTGTTTGTTTCCCAGTCAGAAATGGAGTTGAATCCCATGCAGTTTCTGGTCCTACGAGCAAGAGTTGTTTTTTGGTAAGAAGAGTCATTATCACGCTCCCATTGTCATACACAGGGCAAATAGCACTGGCGTCTGTTCCCAGCAAGTACAGTGTATTGGACTGAAGCGGAGCTACTGTTCTTGTCAGTTTTCTAAGCAGAGCTGAACTAGATATGGCCCCTGTGTGTAGGAAGCACAGTTCTTTTGTTCTGAGCAAGCTCAATGTTCGGACCCCATAGAAAACACATTAGAGTAGAAGAGTGCTCTTTTCTCAAAAGCAGAGTGTGTTTCTTGTAAGGCGAGCTAGTGTTTGTTTCCCAGCCCTAAATGGAGTTTAATCACATACTGTTTTTGGTCCTACGAGCAAGAGTTGTTTTCTGGTAAGGAAAGTCACTATTGCACTCCCATTGCCATACACAGTTCAAATAGCACTCGTGTCTGTTCCCAGCAAGTACAGTGTATTGGACTGAAGCAGAGCTACTGTTCTTGTCAGTTTCCTAAGCAGAGTTGAACTAGATATGGCCCGTGTGTGTAGGAAGCACAGTTCTTTTGTTCTGAGCTAGCTCAGTGTTCGGACCCCATATGAACCACAGTAGAATAGAAGACGGCTCTTTTCTCAAAAGCAGAGTGTGTTTCTTGTAAGGTAAGCTAGAGTTTGTTTCCCAGTCCTAAATGGAGTTGAATCACATGCAGTTTGGTCCTACGAGCAAGAGTTGTTTTCTCGTAAGCAAAGTCACTATTGTGCTCCCATTGCCATATACAGTGTAAATAGCACTCACTCTGTTCCCAGCAAGTACAGTGTATTGGACTGAATAGGAGCTACTGTTCTTGTCAGTTTCCTAAGCAGCGTTCAACTAGATATGGCCCGTGTGTGTAGGAAGCACAGTTCTTTTGTTCTGAGCAAGCTCAATGTTCGGACCCCATATGAACCACAGTAGAATAGAAGACTGCTCTTTTCTCAAAAGCAGAGTGTGTTTCTTGTAAGGCGAGCTATCGTTTGTTTCCCAGTCCTAAATGGAGTTGAATCACATGCAGTTTTTGGTCCTACGAACCAGAGTTGTTTTCTGGTAAGGAAAGTCACTATTGCGCTCCCTTTGCCATACACAGTGCAAACAGCACTCGCGTCTGTTCCTAGCAAGTACAGTGTATTGCACTGAAGAGGAGCTACTGTTCTTGTCAGTTTCCTAAGCAGAGTTGAACTAGATATGGCCCCTGTGTGTAGGAAGCACAGTTCTTTTGTTCTGAGCAAGCTCACTGTTCGGACCACATAGGAAACACAGTAGAGTAGAAGAGTGCTCTTTTCTCAAAAGCAGAGTGTGTTTCTTGTAAGGCGATCTAGCGTTTGTTTCCCAGTCCTAAATGGAGTTGAATCAAATGCAGTTTCTTGTCCTACGAGCAAGAGTTGTTTTCTGGTAAGAAGAGTCACTATTGTGCTCCCATTGTCATACACAGGGCAAATAGCACTGGCGTCTGTTCCCAGCATGTACAGTGTATTGGACTGAAGAGGATCTACTGTTCTTGTCAGTTTCCTAAGCAGAATTGAACTAGATATGGCCGTATTTGTAGGAAGCACAGTTCTTTTGTTCTGAGCAAACTCACTGTTCTGGCACTATAGGAGACACAGTAGAGTAGAAGTGTGCTCTTTTCTCAAAAGCAGAGTGTGTTTCTTGTAAGGCGAGCTAGCGTTTGTTTCCCATTCCTAAATGGATTTTAAATACATGCAGTTTCTGGTCGTACGAGCAAGAGATGTTTTCTGGTAAGAAGAGTCACTATTGTGCTCCCATTGTCATAAACAGGGCAAATAGCACTGGCATCTGTTCCCAGCAAGTACAGTGTATTGGACTGAAGCGGAGCTACTGTTCTTGTCAGTTTCCTAAGCAGAGTTGAACTAGATATGGCCCCTGTGTGTAGGAAGCACAGTTCTTTTGTTCTGAGCAAGCTCACTGTTCAGACCCCATAGAAAATACAGTAGAGTAGAAGAGTGCTCTTTTCTCAAAAGCAGAGTGTGTTTCTTATAAGGCGAGCTAGTGTTTGTTTCCCAGTCAGAAATGGAGTTGAATCCCATGCAGTTTCTGGTCCTGCCAGCAAGACGTGTTTTCTGATAAGAAGAGTTACTATTGTGCTCCTGTTGCCATACACAGTGCAAATAGCACTCGCGTCTTTTCCCAGCTATTACAGTGTATTGGACTGAAGAGGGGCTACCGTTCTTGTCAGTTTCCTAAGCAGAGTTCAACTAGATATGGCCCGTGTGTGTAGGAAGCACAGTTCTTTTGTTCTGAGAATGCTCACTGTTCTGGCCCTATAGGAAACACATTAGAGTAGAAGAGTGCTCCTTTCTCAATCCAGAGTGTGGTTCTTGTAAGTCGAGCTATCGTTTGTTTCCCAGTCCTAAATAGAGTTGAATCCCATGCAGTTTCTGGTCCTATCAGCAAGAGTTGTTTTCTGATAAGAAGAGTCACTATTGCGCTCCTATTGCTTTTACACAGTACAAATAGCACCCGCGTCTGTTCCCAGCTAGGACAGTGTATTGGACTGAGGAGGAGCTACCGTTCTTGTCAGTTTCCTAAGCAGAGTTGAACTAGATATGGCCCGTGTGTGTAGGAAGCACAGTTCTTTTGTTCTGAGCCAGCTCACTGTTCGGACCCCATAGGAAACACAGTAGAGTAGAAGAGTGCTCTTTTCTCAAAAGCAGAGTGTGTTTCTTGTAAGGCAAGCTATTGTTTGTTTCCCAGTCCTAAATGTAGTTGAATCACATGCAGTTTCTTGTCCTACGAGCAAGAGTTTTTTTCTGGTAAGAAGAGTCACTATTGTGCTCCCATTGTCATACACAGGGCAAATAGCACTGGCGTCTGTTCCCAGCATGAACAATGTGTTGGACTGAAGAGGATCTACTGTTCTTTTCAGTTTCCTAAGCATAATTGAACTAGATATGGCCGTATTTGTATGAAGCACAGTTCTTTTGTTCTGAGCAAGCTCACTGTTCTGGCCCTATAAGAAACACAGTAGAGTAGAAGAGTGCTCTTTTCTCAAAAGCAGAGTGTGTTTCTTGTAAGGCGAGCTACCGTTTGTTTCCCAGTCCTAAATGGAGTTGAATCACATGCAGTTTTTGGTCCTATGATCAAGAGTTGTTTTCTGGTAAAGAAAGTCACTCTTGCGCTCCCATTGCCATACACAGTGCAAATAGCACTCGCGTCTGTTCTCAGCAAGTTCAGTGTATTGGACTGAAGCGGAGCTACTGTTCTTGTCAGTTTGCTAAGCAGAGTTGAACTAGATATGGCCCCTGTGTGTAGGAAGCACTGTTCATTTGTTCTGAGCAAGCTCACTGTTCGGACACCCTAGGAAACACAGTAGAGTAGAAGAGTGCTCTTTTCTCAAAAGCAGAGTGTGTTTCTTGTAAGGCAAGCTAGCGTTTGTTTCCCAGTAATAAATGGAGTTGAATCTCATCCTGTTTTGGTCCTACGAGCAAGAGTTGTTTTCTGGTAAGTAAAGTCACTATTGCGCTCCCATTGTCAGAAACAGTGCAAATAGCACTCGCGTCTCTTCCCAGCAAGTACAGTGTATTGGACTGAAGAGGATCTACTGTTCTTGTCAGTTTCCTAAGCAGAATTGAACTAGATATGGCCTTATTTGTAGGAAGCACAGTTCTTTTGTTCTGAGCAAACTCACTGTTCTGGCTCTATAGGAAAAACAGTAGAGTAGAAGTGTGCTCTTTTCTCAAAAGCAGAGTGTGTTTCTTGTAAGGCGAGCTAGCGTTTGTTTCCCATTCCTAAATGGAGTTGAATCACATGCAGTTTTTGGTCCTATGAGCAAGAGTTGTTTTCTGGTAAGGAAAGTCACTCTTGCGCTCCCATTGCCATACACAGTGCAAATAGCACTCGCGTCTGTTCCCAGCAAGTACAGTGTATTGGACTGAAGCGGAGCTACTGTTCTTGTCAGTTTCATTAGCAGAGTTGAACTAGATATGGCCCCTGTGTGTAGGAAGCACTGTTCTTTTGTTCTGAGCAAGCTCACTGTTTGGACCCCCTAGGAAACACAGTAGAGTAGAAGAGTGCTCTTTTCTCAAAAGCAGAGTGTGTTTCTTGGAAGGCGAGCTAGTGTTTGTTTCGCATTCCTAAATGGAGTTGAATCACATGCAGTTTTTGGTCCTACGAGCAAGAGTTGTTTTCTGGTAAGGAGGTTCATTATTGTGCTCCCAATGCCATACACAGTGCAAATAGCACTCGCGTCTGTTCCCAGCAAGTACAGTGTATTGGACTGAAGAGGAGCTACTGTTATTGTCAGTTTCCTAAGCAGAGTTGAACTAGATATGGCCCCTGTGTGTAGGAAGCACAGTTCTTTTGTTCTGAGCAAGCTCAATTTTCGGACCCCATAGGAAACACAGTAGAGAAGAAGTGTGCTCTTTTCTCAAAAGCAGAGTATGTTTCTTGTAAGGCGAGCTAGCGTTTGTTTCCCAATCCTAAATGGAGTTGAATCACATGCAGTTTTTGGTCCTACGAGCAAGAGTTGTTTTCTGGTAAGAAGAGTCACTATTGCGCTCCCATTGTCATCCACAGGGCAAATCACACTGGCATCTGTTCCCAGCATGTACAGTGTATTGGACTGAAGAGGATCTACTGTTCTTGTCAGTTTCCTAAGCAGAGTTTAACTAGATATGGACCGTGTGTGTAGGAAGCACAGTACTTTTGTTCTGAGAATGCTCACTCTTCTGGCCCTATAGGAAACACATTAGAGTAGAAGAGTGCTCCTTTCTCAATCCAGAGTGTGTTTCTTGTAAGTCGAGCTATCGTTTGTTTCCCAGTCCTAAATAGAGTTGAATCCCATGCAGTTTCTGGTCCTATCAGCAAGAGTTGTTTTCTGATAAGAAGAGTCACTATTGCGCTCGTATTGCCATAGACAGTACAAATAGCACCTGCGTCTGTTCCCAGCTAGGACAGTGTATTGGACTGAGGAGGAGCTACCGTTCTTGTCAGTTTCCTAAGCAGAGTTGAACTAGATATGGCCCGTGTGTGTAGGAAGCACAGTTCTTTTGTTCTGAGCCAGCTCACTGTTCGGACCCCATAGGAAACACAGTAGAGTAGAAGAGTGCTCTTTTCTCAAAAGCAGAGTGTGTTTCTTGTAAGGCAAGCTATTGTTTGTTTCCCAGTCCTAAATGTAGTTGAATCACATGCAGTTTCTTGTCCTACGAGCAAGAGTTTTTTTCTGGTAAGAAGAGTCACTATTGTGCTCCCATTGTCATACACAGGGCAAATAGCACTGGCGTCTGTTCCCAGCATGAACAATGTGTTGGACTGAAGAGGATCTACTGTTCTTTTCAGTTTCCTAAGCATAATTGAACTAGATATGGCCGTATTTGTATGAAGCACAGTTCTTTTGTTCTGAGCAAGCTCACTGTTCTGGCCCTATAAGAAACACAGTAGAGTAGAAGAGTGCTCTTTTCTCAAAAGCAGAGTGTGTTTCTTGTAAGGCGAGCTACCGTTTGTTTCCCAGTCCTAAATGGAGTTGAATCACATGCAGTTTTTGGTCCTATGATCAAGAGTTGTTTTCTGGTAAAGAAAGTCACTCTTGCGCTCCCATTGCCATACACAGTGCAAATAGCACTCGCGTCTGTTCTCAGCAAGTTCAGTGTATTGGACTGAAGCGGAGCTACTGTTCTTGTCAGTTTGCTAAGCAGAGTTGAACTAGATATGGCCCGTGTGTGTAGGAAGCACAGTTCTTTTGTTCTGAGCCAGCTCACTGTTCGGACCCCATAGGAAAAACAGTAGAGTAGAAGAGTGCTCTTTTCTCAAAAGCAGAGTGTGTTTCTTGTAAGGCAAGCTAGCGTTTGTTTCCCAGTACTAAATGGAGTTGAATCACATCCTGTTTTTGGTCCTACGAGCAAGAGTTGTTTTCTGGTAAGGAAAGTCACTATTGCGCTCCCATTGTCAGACACAGTGCAAATAGCACTCTTGTCTGTTCCCAGCAAGTACAGTGTATTGGACTGAAGAGGATCTACTGTTTTGTCAGTTTCCTAAGCAGAATTGAACTAGATATGGCCGTATTTGTATGAAGCACATTTCTTTTGTTCTGAGCAAGCTCACTGTTCTGGCCCTATAGGAAACACAGTAGAGTAGAAGAGTGCTCTTTTCTCAAAAGCAGAGTGTGTTTCTTGTAAGGCGAGCTAGCGTTTGTTTCCCAGTCCTAAATGGAGTTGAATCACATGCAGTTTTTGGTCCTATGAGCAAGAGATGTTTTCTGGTAAGGAAAGTCACTCTTGCGCTCCCATTGCCATACACAGTGCAAATAGCACTCGCATCTGTTCCCAGCAAGTACAGTGTATTGGACTGAAGCGGGGCTACTGTTCTTGTCAGTTTGCTAAGCAGAGTTGAACTAGATATGGATCCTGTGTGTAGGAAGCACTGTTTTTTTGTTCTGAGCAAGCTCTCTGTTCGGACCCCCTAGGAAACACAGTAGAGTAGAAGAGTGCTCTTTTCTCAAAAGCAGAGTGTGTTTCTTGTAAGGCGAGCTAGCGTTTGTTTCCCAGTCCTAAATGGAGTTGAATCACATGCAGTTTTTGGTCCTATGAGCAAGAGTTGTTTTCTGGAAGGAAAGTCACTCTTGCGCTTCCATTGAAATACACAGTGCAAATAGCACTCGCGTCAGTTCCCAGCAAGTACAGTGTATTGGACTGAAGTGGAGCTACTGTTCTTGTCAGTTTACTAAGCAGAGTTGAACTAGATATGGTCCCTGTGTGTAGGAAGCACAGTTCTTTTGTTCTGAGCAAGCTCACTGTTCGGACCACATAGGAAATACAGTAGAGTAGAAGAGTGCTCTTTTCTCAAAAGCAGAGTGTGTTTCTTGTAAGGCGAGCTAGTGTTTGTTTCCCAGTCAGAAATTGAGTTGAATCCCATGCAGTTTCTGGTCCTACGAGCAAGAGGTTTTTCTGATAAGAAGAGTCACTACTGCGCTCCCATTGTCATACAGAGGACAAATAGCACTGGTGTCTGTTCCCTGCATGTACAGTGTATTGGACTGAAGTGGAGCTACTGTTCTTGTCAGTTTCCTAAGCAGAGTTGAACTAGATATGGCCCGTGTGTGGAGGAAGCACAGTTCTGTTGTTCTGAGCAAGCTCACTGTTCGGACCCCATAGGATACACAGTAGAGTAGAAGAGTGCTCTTTTCTCAAAAGCAGAGTGTGTTTCTTGTAAGGCGAGCTAGCTTTTGTTTCCCAGTCCTAAATGTAGTTGAATCACATGCAGTTTCTTGTCCTACGAGCAAGAGTAGTTTTCTGGTAAGAAGAGTCACTATTGTGCTCCCATTTTCAAACACAGGACAAATAGCACTGGCGTCTGTTCCCAGCATGTACAGTGTATTGGACTGAAGAGGATCTACTGTTCTTGTCAGTTTCTTAAGCAGAATTGAACTAGATATGGCCGTATTTGTAGGAATCACAGTTCTTTTGTTCTGAGCAAACTCACTGTTCTGGCCTTTTGGAAAAACAGTAGAGTAGAAGAGTGCTCTTTTCTCAAAAGCAGAGTGTGTTTCTTGTAAGGCGAGCTAGCGTTTGTTTCCCAGTCCTAAATGGAGTTGAATCACATGCAGTTTTTGGTCCTACGAGCAAGAGTTGTTTTCTGTTAAGGAAAGTCATTATTGCGCTTGCATTGCCATACACAGTGCAAATAGCACTGGCGTCTGTTCCCAGCAAGTACAAAGTATTGGACTGAAGCGGAGCTACTGTTCTTGTCAGTTTCCTAAGCAGAGTTGAACTAGATATTGCCCCTGTGTGTAAGAAGCACAGTTCAAATGTTCTGAGCAAGATCACTGTTCGGACCCATAGGAAACACAGTAGAGTAGAAGAGTGCTCTTTTCTCAAAAGCAGAGTGTGTTTCTTGTAAAGCGAGCTAGCATTTGCTTCCCAGTCCTAAATGGAGTTGAATCACATGCAGTTTCTTGTCCTACAAGCAAGAGTTGTTTTCTGGTAAGAAGAGTCACTATTGTGCTCCCATTGTCATTCACAGGGCAAATAACACTGTCGTCTGTTCCCAGCATGTACACTGTATTGGACTGAAGAGGATCTACTGTTCTTTTCAGTTTCCTAAGCATAATTGAACTAGATATGGCCGTATTTGTATGAAGCACAGTTCTTTTGTTCTGAGCAAGCTCACTGTTCTGACCCTATAAGAAACACAGGAGAGTAGAAGAGTGCTCTATTCTCAAAAGCAGAGTGTGTTTCTTGTAAGGCGAGCTAGCGTTTGTTTCCCAGTCCTAAATGGAGTTGAATCACATGCAGTTTTTGGTCCTATGAGCAAGAGTTGTTTTCTGGTAAAGAAAGTCACTCTTGCACTCCCATTGCCATACACAGTGCAAATAGCACTCGCGTCTGTTCCCAGCAAGTACAGTGTATTGGACTGAAGAGGAGCTACTGTTCTTGTCAGTTTGCTAAGCAGAGTTGAACTAGATATGGCCCCTGTGTGTAGGAAGCACTGTTCTTTTGTTCTGAGCAAGCTCACTTTTCGGACCCCCTAGGAAACTTAGTAGAGTAGAAGAGTGCTCTTTTCTCAAAAGCAGAGTGTGTTTCTCGTAAGGCAAGCTAGCGTTTGTTTCCCAGTACTAAATGGAGTTGAATCACATCCTGTTTTTTTGTCCTATGAGCAAGAGTTCTTTTCTGGTAAGGAAAGTCACTATTGCGCTCCCATTGTCAGACACAGTGCAAATAGCACTCGCGTCTCTTCCCAGCAAGTACAGTGTATTGGACTGAAGAGGATCTACTGTTCTTGTCAGTTTCCTAAGCAGAATTGAACTAGATATGGCCGTATTTGTAGGAAGCACAGTTCTTTTGTTCTGAGCAAACTCACTGTTCTGGCCCTATAGGAAACACAGTAGAGTAGAAGAGTGCTCATTTCTCAAAAGCAGAGTGTGTTTCTTGTAAGGCGAGCTAGCGTTTGTTTCCCATTCCTAAATGGAGTTGAATCACATGCAGTTTTTGGTCCTACGAGCAAGAGTTGTTTTCTGGTAAGGAAAGTCACTATTGCGCTCCCAATGCCATACACAGTGCAAATAGCACTCGCGTCTGTTCCCAGCTAGTACAGTGTATTGGACTGAAGAGGAGCTACTGTTCTTGTCAGTTTCCTAAGCAGAGTTGAACTAGATATGGCCCGTGTGTGTAGGAAGCACAGTTCTTTTGTTCTGAGCAAGCTCACTGTTCGGACCCCATAGGAAACACAGTAGAGTAGAAGAGTGCTCTTTTCTCAAAAGCAGAGTGTGTTTCTTGTAAGGCAAGCTAGCGTTTGTTTCCCAGTCCTAAATGGAGTTGAATCACATGCAGTTTCTTGTCCTACGAGCAAGAGTTGTTTTCTGGTAAGAAGAGTCACTATTGTGCTCCAATTGTCATACACAGGGCAAATAGCACTGGCGTCTGTTCCCAGCATGTACAGTGTATTGGAATGAAGAGGACCTACTGTTCTTGTCAGTTTCCTAAGCAGAATTGAAATAGATATGGCCTTATTTGTATGAAGGACAGTTCTTTTGTTCTGAGCAAGCTCACTTTTCGGACCCCATAGGAAACACAGTAGAGTAGAAGAGTGCTCTTTTCTCAAAAGCAGAGTGTGTTTCTTGTAAGGTAAGCTAGCGTTTGTTTCCCAGTCCAAAATGGAGTTGAATCACATCCTGTTTTTGGTCCTACGAGGAAGAGTTGTTTTCTGGTAAGGAAAGTCACATTTGCGCTCCCATTGTCAGACACAGGGCAAATAGCACTGCCGTCTTTTCCCAGCATGTACAGTGTATTGGACTGAAGCAGAGCTACTGTTCTTGTCAGTTTCCTAAGCAGAATTGAACTAGATATGGCCTTATTTGTAGGAAGCACAGTTCTTTTGTTCTGAGCAAACACACTGTTCTGGCCCTATAGGAAACACAGTAGAGTAGATGATTGCTCTTTTTTCAAAAGCAGAGTGTGTTTCTTGTAAGGCAAGCTAGCGTTTGTTTCCCAGTCCTAAATGGAGTTGAATCACATGCAGTTTCTTGTCCTACGAGCAAGAGTTGTTTTCTGGTAAGAAGAGTCACTATTATGCTCCCATTGTCAATCACAGGGCAAATAACACTGGCGTCTGTTCCCAGCATGTACACTGTATTGGACTGAAGAGGATCTACTGTTCTTTTCAGTTTCCTAAGCATAATTGAACTAGATATGGCCGTATTTGTATGAAGCACAGTTCTTTTGTTCTGAGCAAGCTCACTGTTCTTGCCCTATAGGAAACATAGTAGAGTAGAAGAGTGCTCTTTTCTCAAAAGCAGAGTGTGTTTCTTGTAAGGCGAGCTAGCGTTTGTTTCCCAGTCCTAAATGGAGTTGAATCACATGCAGTTTTTGGTCCTATGAGCAAGAGATGTTTTCTGGTAAGGAAAGTCACTCTTGCGCTCCCTTTGGCATACACAGTGCAAATAGCACTCGCGTCTGTTCCCAGCAATTACAGTGTATTGGACTGAAGCGGAGCTACTGTTCTTGTCAGTTTCCTAAGCAGAGTTGAACTAGATATGGCCCCTGTGTGTAGAAAGCACAGTTCTTTTTTTCTGAGCAAGCTCACTGTTCGGACCCCATAGGAAACACAGTAGAGTAGAAGAGTGCTCTTTTCTCAAAAGCAGAGTGTGTTTCTTGTAAGGCGATCTAGCGTTTGTTTCCCAGTCCTAAATGGAGTTGAATCAAATGCAGTTTCTTGTCCTACGAGCAAGAGTTGTTTTCTGGTAAGAAGAGTCACTATTGTGCTCCCATTGTCATACACAGGGCAAATAGCACTGGCGTCTGTTCCCAGCATGTACAGTGTATTGGACTGAAGAGGATCTACTGTTCTTGTCAGTTTCCTAAGCAGAATTGAACTAGATATGGCCGTATTTGTAGGAAGCACAGTTCTTTTGTTCTGAGCAAACTCACTGTTCTGGCACTATAGGAGACACAGTAGAGTAGAAGAGTGCTCTTTTCTCAAAAGCAGAGTGTGTTTCTTGTAAGGCGAGCTAGCTTTTGTTTCCCAGACCTAAATGGAGTTGAATCACATGCAGTTTTTGGTCCTATGTGCAAGAGTTGTTTTCTGGTAAGGAAAGTCACTATTGCGCTCCCATTTCCATACACAGTGCAAATAGCACTCGCATCTGTTCCCAGCAAGTACAGTGTATTGGACTGAAGCGGAGCTACTGTTCTTGTCAGTTTGCTAAGCAGAGTTGAACCAGATATGGCCCCTGTGTGTAGGAAGCACAGTTCTTTTGTTCTGAGCAAGCTCACTTTTCGGACCACATAGGAAACACAGAAGAGTAGAAGAGTGCTCTTTTCTCAAAAGCAGAGTGTGTTTCTTGTAATGCGAGCTAGTGTTTGTTTCCCAGTCCTAAATGGAGTTGAATCCCATGCAGTTTCTGGTCCTACGAGCAAGAGGTGTTTTCTGGTTAAAAAAAGTCACTATTGCACTCCCATTGCCATATACAGTGTAAATAGCGCTCGCGTCTGTTCCCAGCAAGTACAGTGTATTGGACTGAAGAGGAGCTACTGTTCTTGTCAGTTTCCTAAGCAGAGTTGAACTAGATATGGCCCGTGTGTGTAGGAAGCACAGTTCTTTTGTTCTGAGCAAGCTCAGTGTTCGGACCCCATATGAACCACAGTAGAATAGAAGAGTGCTCTTTTCTCAAAAGCAGAGTGTGTTTCTTGTAAGGCGAGCTAGAGTTTGTTTCCCAGTCTTAAATGGAGTTGAATCACATGCAGTTTGGTCCTAGGAGCAAGAGTTGTTTTCTCGTAAGCAAAGTCACTATTGTGCTCCCATTGCCATATACAGTGTAAATAGCACTCACTCTGTTCCCAGCAAGTACAGTGTATTGGACTGAAGAGGAGCTACTGTTCTTGTCAGTTTTCTAAGCAGAGTTCAACTAGATATGGCCCGTGTGTGTAGGAAGCACAGTTCTTTTGTTCTGAGCAAGCTCAATGTTCGGACCCCATATGAACCACAGTAGAATAGAAGAGTGCTCTTTTCTCAAAAGCAGAGTGTGTTTCTTGTAAGGCGAGCTATCGTTTGTTTCCCAGTCCTAAATGGAGTTGAATCACATGCAGTTTTTGGTCCTGCGAACCAGAGTTGTTTTCTGGTAAGGAAAGTCACTATTGCGCTCCCTTTGCCATATACAGTGTAAATAGCGCTCGCGTCTGTTCCCAGCAAGTACAGTGTATTGGACTGAAGCGGAGCTACTGTTCTTGTCAGTTTCCTAAGCAGAGTTGAACTAGATATGGCCCCTGTGTGTAGAAAGCACAGTTCTTTTGTTCTGAGCAAGCTCACTGTTCGGACCCAATAGGAAACACAGTCGAGTAGAAGAGTGCTCTTTTCTCAAAAGCAGAGTGTGTTTCTTGTAAGGCGAGCTAGCGTTTGTTTCCCAGTCCTAAATGGAGTTGAAACACATGCAGTTTATTGTACTACGAGCAAGAGTTGTTTTCTGGTAAGAAGAGTCACTATTGCGCTGCCATTGCCATACACAGAACTAATAGCACTGTTGGCTGTTCCCAGTAGTATAGTGTATTGGACTGAAGAGGATCTACTGTTCTTGTCAGGTTCCTAAGCAGAATTGAACTAGATATGGCCGTGTGTGTAGGAAGCACAGTTCTTTTGTTCTGAGCAAGTTCACTGTTCGGACCTCTTAGGAAACACAATAGAGTAGAAGAGTGCTTTTTTCTCTAAATCAGAGTGTGTTTCTTGTAAGGCGAGTTAGTGTTTGTTTCCCAGTCCTAAGTGGAGTTGAATCACATGCAGTTTCTGGTCATACGAGCAAGAGTTGTTTTCTGGTAAGAAGAGTCACTATTGTGCTCCCATTGTCATACACAGGGCAAATAGCACACGCGTCTGTTCCCAGCATGTACAGTGTATTGGACTGAAGAGGATCTACTGTTCTTGTCAGGTTCCTAAGCACAGTTGAACTAGATTTGGCCGTGTGTGTAGGAAGCACAGTTCTTTTGTTCTGAGCAAGCTCACTGTTCTGGCCCTATAGGAAACACTGTAGAGTAGAGGAGTGCTCTTTTCTCAAAAGCAGGGTGTGTTTCATGTAAGGCGAGCTAGCATTTGTTTCCCAGTCCTAAATGGAGTTGAATCACATGCAGTTTCTGGTCCTACGAGCAAGAGTTGTTTTCTGGTAAGGAAAGTCACTATTGCGCTCCCATTGCCATACACAGTGCAAATAGCCCTCCAGTCTGTTCCCAGCAAGTACAGTGTATCGGACTGATGAGGATCTACTGTGCTTGTCAGGTTCCTAAGCACAGTTGAACTAGATTTGGCCGTGTGTGTAGGAAGCACAGTTCTTTTGTTCTGAGCAAGCTCACTGTTCTGGCCCTATAGGAAACACAGTAGAGTAGAAGAGTGCTCTTTTCTCAAAAGCAGGGTGTGTTTCATGTAAGGCGAGCTAGCATTTGTTTCCCAGTCCTAAATGGAGTGGAATCACATGCAGTTTCTGGTCCTATGAGCAAGAGTTGTTTTCTGGTAAGGAAAGTCACTATTGTGCTCCCACTGCCATACACAGTGTAAATAGCACATGCGTCTGTTCCCAGCAAGTACAGTGTATCAGACTGAAGAGAAGCTACTGTTCTTGTCAGTTTCCTAAGCAGAGTTGAACTCGATATGGCCCGTGTGTGTAGGAAGCACAGTTCTTATGTTCTGAGCATGCTCACTGTTCCGGCCCTATAGGAAACACAGTAGAGTAGAAGAGTGCACTTTTCTTAAAGCAGAGTGTGTTTCTTGTAAGGCGAGCTCGCGTTTGTTTCCCAGTCCTAAATGGAGTTGAGTCACATGCAGTTTTTTGTCCTACGAGCAAGAGTTGTTTTCTGGAAAGAAGAGTCACTGTTGCGCTCCAAATGCCATACACAGTGCAAATAGCACTCGCGTCTGTTCCCAGCAAGTACAGTGTATCAGACTGAATAGGAGCTACTGTTCTTGTCAGTTTCCTAAGCAGACTTGAACTAGATATGGCCGTGTGTGTAGGAAGCACAGTTTTTTTGTTCTGAGCAAGCTCACGTTCGGAACACATAGGAAACACAGTAGAGTAGAAGAGTGCTCTTTTCTCAAAAGCAGAGTGTGTTTATGGAAGGCGAGCTAGCGTTTGTTTCCCAGTCCTAAATGGAGTTGAGTCACAAGCAGTTTTTTGTCCTACAAGCAAGAGTTGTTTTCTGGTAAGACGAGTCACTATTGTGCTCCAATTTCCATACACAGTGCAAATAGCACTCGCGTCTGTTCCGAGCAAGTACAGTGTACTGGACTGAAGAGGAGCTGCTGTTCTTGTCAGTTTCCTAAGCAGAGTTGAACTAGATATGGCCCGTGTATGTAGGAAGCACAGTTCTTTTTTTCTGAGCAAGCTCACTGTTTGGACCCCATAGGAAACACAGTAGAGTAGAAGAGTGCTCTTTTCTCAAAAGCAGAGTATGTTTCATGTAAGGCGAGCTAGCATTTGTTTCCCAGTCCTAAATGGAGTTGATTCACATGCAGTTTCTGGTCCTACGAGCAAGAGTTGTTTTCTGGTAAGGAAAGTCACTATTGCGCTCCCATTGCCATACACAGTGCAAATAGCCCTCCCGTCTGTTTCCAGCAAGTGCAGTGTATCGGACTGAAGAGGATCTACTGTTCTTGTCAGGTTCCTAAGCAGACTTGAACTAGATGTCGCCGTGTTTGTAGGAAGCACAGTTTTTTTATTCTGAGCAAGCTCACTGTTCGTAACACATAGGAAACAGTAGAGTAGAAGAGTGCTCTTTTCTCAAAAGTAGAGTGTGTTTCTTGGAAGGCAAGCTAGTGTTTGTTTCCCAGTCCTAAATGGAGTTGAGTCACATGCAGTTTTTTGTCCTACGATCAAGAGTTGTTTTCTGGTAAGACGAGTCACTATTGTGCTCCAATTGCCATACACAGTGCAAATAGCATTCGCGTCTGTTCCCAGCATGTACAATGTATTGGACTGAAGAGGATCTACTGTTCTTGTCAGGTTCCTAAGCAGAGTTGAACTAGATATGGCCGTGTGTGTAGGAAGCACAGTTGTTTTGTTCTGAGCAAGCTCACTGTTCTGGCCCTATAGGAAACACAGTAGAGTAGAAGAGTGCTCTTTTCTCAAAAGCAGATTGTGTTTCTTGTAAGGGGAGCTAGCGTTTGTTTCCCATTCCTATATGGAGTTGAATCACATGCAGTTTCTGGTCCTACGAGCAAGAGTTGTTTTTTGGTAAGAAAAGTCACTATTGTGCTCCAATTGCCATACACAGTGAAAATAGCACATGCGTCTGTTCCCAGCAAGTACAGTGTATCAGACTGAAGAGGAGCTACTGTTCTTGTCAGTTTCCTAAGTAGAGTTGAACTAGATATGGCCCGTGTGTGTAGGAAGCACAGTTCTTATGTTCTGAGCAAGCTCACTGTTCTGGCCCTATAGGAAACACAGTAGAGTATAAGAGTGCACTTTTCTTAAAAGCAGAGTGTGTTTCTTGTAAGGCGAGCTCGCGTTTGTTTCCCAGTCCTAAATGGAGTTGAGTCACATGCAGTTTCTGTTCCTACGAGCAAGAGTTGTTTTCTGGTAAGAAGAGTCACTGTTGCGCTCCAAATGTCATATACAGTGCAAATAGCACTCGCGTCTGTTCCCAGCAAGTACAGTGTATCGGACTGAATAGGAGCTACTGTTCTTGTCAGTTTCCTAATCAGACTTGATCTAGATATGGCCGTGTGTGTAGGAAGCACAATTTTTTTTGTTCTGAGCAAGCTCACTGTTCGGAACACATAGGAAACACAGAAGAGTAGAAGAGTGCTCTTTTCTCAAAAGCAGAGTGTGTTTCTTGTCAGGCGAGCTAGCGTTTGTTTCCCAGTCCTAAATGGAGTTGAGTCACATGCAGTTTTTTATCTTACGAGCAAGAGTTGTTTTCTGGTAAGACGAGTCACTATTGTGCTCCAATTGCCATACACAGTGCAAATAGCATTCGCGTCTGTTCCGAGCAAGTACAGTGTATTGGACTGAAGAGGAGCTACTGTTCTTGTCAGTTTCCTAAGCAGAGTTGAACTAGATATGGCCCGTGTGTGTAGGAAGCACAGTTCTTTTGTTCTGAGTAAGCTCAGTGTTCGGACCCCATATGAACCACAGTAGAATAGAAGAGTGCTCTTTTCTCAAAAGCAGAGTGTGTTTCTTGTAAGGCGAGCTAGAGTTTGTTTCCCAGTCTTAAATGGAGTTGAATCACATGCAGTTTGGTCCTACGAGCAAGAGTTGTTTTCTCGTAAGCAAAGTCACTATTGTGCTCCCATTGCCATATACAGTGTAAATAGCACTCACTCTGTTCCCAGCAAGTACAGTGTATTGGACTGAAGAGGAGCTACTGTTCTTGTCAGTTTTCTAAGCAGAGTTCAACTAGATATGGCCCGTGTGTGTAGGAAGCACAGTTCTTTTGTTCTGAGCAAGCTCAATGTTCGGACCCCATATGAACCACAGTAGAATAGAAGACTGCTCTTTTCTCAAAAGCAGAGTGTGTTTCTTGTAAGGCGAGCTATCGTTTGTTTCCCAGTCCTATTGGAGTTGAATCACATGCAGTTTTTGGTCCTGCGAACCAGAGTTGTTTTCTGGTAAGGAAAGTCACTATTGCGCTCCCTTTGCCATATACAGTGTAAATAGCGCTCGCGTCTGTTCCCAGCAAGTACAGTGTATTGGACTGAAGCGGAGCTACTGTTCTTGTCAGTTTCCTAAGCAGAGTTGAACTAGATATGGCCCCTGTGTGTAGAAAGCACAGTTCTTTTGTTCTGAGCAAGCTCACTGTTCGGACCCCATAGGAAACACAGTCGAGTAGAAGAGTGCTCTTTTCTCAAAAGCAGAGTGTGTTTCTTGTAAGGCGAGCTAGCGTTTGTTTCCCAGTCCTAAATGGAGTTGAAACACATGCAGTTTATTGTACTACGAGCAAGAGTTCTTTTCTGGTAAGAAGAGTCACTATTGCGCTGCCATTGCCATACACAGAACTAATATCACTGTTGGCTGTTCCCAGTAGTATAGTGTATTGGACTGAAGAGGATCTACTGTTCTTGTCAGGTTCCTAAGCAGAATTGAACTAGATATGGCCGTGTGTGTAGGAAGCACAGTTCTTTTGTTCTGAGCAAGTTCACTGTTCCGACCTCTTAGGAAACACAATAGAGTAGAAGAGTGCTTTTTTCTCTAAATCAGAGTGTGTTTCTTGTAAGGCGAGTTAGTGTTTGTTTCCCAGTCCTAAGTGGAGTTGAATCACATGCAGTTTCTGGTCATACGAGCAAGAGTTGTTTTCTGGTAAGAAGAGTCACTATTGTGCTCCCATTGTCATACACAGGGCAAATAGCACACGCGTCTGTTCCCAGCATGTACAGTGTATTGGACTGAAGAGGATCTACTGTTCTTGTCAGGTTCCTAAGCACAGTTGAACTAGATTTGGCCGTGTGTGTAGGAAGCACAGTTCTTTTGTTCTGAGCAAGCTCACTGTTCTGGCCCTATAGGAAACACAGTAGAGTAGAAGAGTGCTCTTTTCTCAAAAGCAGGGTGTGTTTCATGTAAGGCGAGCTAGCATTTGTTTCCCAGTCCGAAATGGAGTTGAATCACATGCAGTTTCTGGTCCTACGAGCAAGAGTTGTTTTCTGGTAAGGAAAGTCACTATTGCGCTCCCATTGCCATACACAGTGCAAATAGCCCTCCAGTCTGTTCCCAGCAAGTACAGTGTATCGGACTGATGAGGATCTACTGTTCTTGTCAGGTTCCTAAGCACAGTTGAACTAGATTTGGCCGTGTGTGTAGGAAGCACAGTTCTTTTGTTCTGAGCAAGCTCACTGTTCTGGCCCTATAGGAAACACAGTAGAGTAGAAGAGTGCTCTTTTCTCAAAAGCAGGGTGTGTTTCATGTAAGGCGAGCTAGCATTTGTTTCCCAGTCCTAAATGGAGTGGAATCACATGCAGTTTCTGGTCCTATGAGCAAGAGTTGTTTTCTGGTAAGGAAAGTCACTATTGTGCTCCCACTGCCATACACAGTGTAAATAGCACATGCGTCTGTTCCCAGCAAGTACAGTGTATCAGACTGAAGAGAAGCTACTGTTCTTGTCAGTTTCCTAAGCAGAGTTGAACTCGATATGGCCCGTGTGTGTAGGAAGCACAGTTCTTATGTTCTGAGCATGCTCACTGTTCCGGCCCTATACGAAACACAGTAGAGTAGAAGAGTGCACTTTTCTTAAAGCAGAGTGTGTTTCTTGTAAGGCGAGCTCGCGTTTGTTTCCCAGTCCTAAATGGAGTTGAGTCACATGCAGTTTTTTGTCCTACGAACAAGAGTTGTTTTCTGGTAAGAAGAGTCACTGTTGCGCTCCAAATGCCATACACAGTGCAAATAGCACTCGCGTCTGTTCCCAGCAAGTACAGTGTATCAGACTGAATAGGAGCTACTGTTCTTGTCAGTTTCCTAAGCAGACTTGAACTAGATATGGCAGTGTGTGTAGGAAGCACAGTTTTTTTGTTCTGAGCAAGCTCACGTTCGGAACACATAGGAAACACAGTAGAGTAGAAGAGTGCTCTTTTCTCAAAAGCAGAGTGTGTTTATGGAAGGCGAGCTAGCGTTTGTTTCCCAGTCCTAAATGGAGTTGAGTCACAAGCAGTTTTTTGTCCTACAAGCAAGAGTTGTTTTCTGGTAAGACGAGTCACTATTGTGCTCCAATTTCCATACACAGTGCAAATAGCACTCGCGTCTGTTCCGAGCAAGTACAGTGTACTGGACTGAAGAGGAGCTGCTGTTCTTGTCAGTTTCCTAAGCAGAGTTGAACTAGATATGGCCCGTGTATGTAGGAAGCACAGTTCTTTTTTTCTGAGCAAGCTCACTGTTTGGACCCCATAGGAAACACAGTAGAGTAGAAGAGTGCTCTTTTCTCAAAAGCAGAGTGTGTTTCATGTAAGGCGAGCTAGCATTTGTTTCCCAGTCCTAAATGGAGTTGATTCACATGCAGTTTCTGGTCCTACGAGCAAGAGTTGTTTTCTGGTAAGGAAAGTCACTATTGCGCTCCCATTGCCATACACAGTGCAAATAGCCCTCCCGTCTGTTTCCAGCAAGTGCAGTGTATCGGACTGAAGAGGATCTACTGTTCTTGTCAGGTTCCTAAGCAGACTTGAACTAGATGTCGCCGTGTTTGTAGGAAGCACAGTTTTTTTATTCTGAGCAAGCTCACTGTTCGTAACACATAGGAAACAGTAGAGTAGAAGAGTGCTCTTTTCTCAAAAGTAGAGTGTGTTTCTTGGAAGGCAAGCTAGTGTTTGTTTCCCAGTCCTAAATGGAGTTGAGTCACATGCAGTTTTTTGTCCTACGATCAAGAGTTGTTTTCTGGTAAGACAAGTCACTATTGTGCTCCAATTGCCATACACAGTGCAAATAGCATTCGCGTCTGTTCCCAGCATGTACAATGTATTGGACTGAAGAGGATCTACTGTTCTTGTCAGGTTCCTAAGCAGAGTTGAACTAGATATGGCCGTGTGTGTAGGAAGCACAGTTGTTTTGTTCTGAGCAAGCTCACTGTTCTGGCCCTATAGGAAACACAGTAGAGTAGAAGAGTGCTCTTTTCTCAAAAGCAGATTGTGTTTCTTGTAAGGGGAGCTAGCGTTTGTTTCCCATTCCTATATGGAGTTGAATCACATGCAGTTTCTGGTCCTACGAGCAAGAGTTGTTTTTTGGTAAGGAAAGTCACTATTGTGCTCCAATTGCCATACACAGTGCAAATAGCACATGCGTCTGTTCCCAGCAAGTACAGTGTATCAGACTGAAGAGGAGCTACTGTTCTTGTCAGTTTCCTAAGTAGAGTTGAACTAGATATGGCCCGTGTGTGTAGGAAGCACAGTTCTTATGTTCTGAGCAAGCTCACTGTTCTGGCCCTATAGGAAACACAGTAGAGTAGAAGAGTGCACTTTTCTTAAAAGCAGAGTGTGTTTCTTGTAAGGCGAGCTCGCGTTTGTTTCCCATTCCTAAATGGAGTTGAGTCACATGCAGTTTCTGGTCCTACGAGCAAGAGCTGTTTTCTGGTAAGAAGAGTCACTGTTGCGCTCCAAATGTCATATACAGTGCAAATTGCACTCGCGTCTGTTCCCAGCAAGTACAGTGTATCGGACTGAATAGGAGCTACTGTTCTTGTCAGTTTCCTAATCAGACTTGATCTAGATATGGCCGTGTGTGTAGGAAGCACAATTTTTTTTGTTCTGAGCAAGCTCACTGTTCGGAACACATAGGAAACACAGAAAAGTAGAAGAGTGCTCTTTTCTCAAAAGCAGAGTGTGTTTCTTGTCAGGCGAGCTAGCGTTTGTTTCCCAGTCCTAAATGGAGTTGAGTCACATGCAGTTTTTTATCTTACGAGCAAGAGTTGTTTTCTGGTAAGACGAGTCACTATTGTGCTCCAATTGCCATACACAGTGCAAATAGCACTCGCGTCTGTTCCGAGCAAGTACAGTGTATTGGACTGAAGAGGAGCTACTGTTCTTGTCAGTTTCCTAAGCAGAGTTGAATTAGATATGGCCCGAGTGTAGGAAGCACAGTTCTTTTCTTCTGAGCAAGCTCACTGTTCTGGCCCTATAGGAAACACAGTAGAGTAGAAGAGTGCTCTTTTCTCTAAAGCAGAGTGTGTTTCTTGTAAGGCGAGCTAGCATTTGTTTCCCAGTCCCATATGGAGTTGAATCACATGCAGGTTCTGGTCCTACGAGCAAGAGTTTTTTTTTGGTAAGGAAAGTCACTATTGCGCTCCCATTGCCATACACAGTGCAAATAGCACTCGCTTCTGCTCCCAGCAAGTACAGTGTATCGGACTGAAGAGGTTCTACTGTTCTTGTCAGGTTCCTAAGCAGAGTTGAACTAGATATGGCCGTGTGTGTAGGAAGCACAGTTCTTTTGTTCTGAGCAAGTTCACTGTTCGGACCTCTTAGGAAACACAATAGAGTAGAAGAGTGCTTTTTTCTCTAAATCAGAGTGTGTTTCTTGTAAGGCGAGTTAGTGTTTGTTTCCCAGTCCTAAGTGGAGTTGAATCACATGCAGTTTCAGGTCCTACGAGCAAGAGTTGTTTTCTGGTAAGAAGAGTCAATATTGCGCTGCCATTGCCATACACAGGACAAATAGCACTGGCGTTTGTTCCCAGCAAGTACAGTGTATCGGACTGAAGAGGAGCTACTGTTCTTGTCAGGTTCCTAAGTAGAATTGAACTAGATATGGCCATGTGTGCAGGAAGCTCAGTTCTTTTGTTCTGAGCAAGCTCACTGTTCGGACGCCATAGGAAACACAGAAGAGTAGAATTGTGCTCTTTTCTCAAAAGCAGAGTGTGTTTCTTGTAATGCGACCTAGCGTTTGTTTCCCAGTCCTAAATTGAGTTGAATCCCATGCAGTTTCTGTTCCTACGAGCAAGAGTTGTTTTCTGGTAAGGAAAGTAACTATTGAGCTCCCATTGCCATACACAGTGCAAATAGCACTCGCGTCTGTTCCCAGCAAATACAGTGTATCGGACTGAAGAGGAGCTACTGTTCTTGTCAGTTTCCTAAGCAGAGTTGAACTAGATATGGTCAGTGTGTGTGGGAAGCACATTTCTTTTGTTCTGAGCAGGCTCTCTTTTCGGACCCCATAGGAAACACAGTAGAGTAGAATTGTGCTCTTTTCTCAAAAGCAGAGTGTGTTTCTTGTAAGGCGAGCTAGCGTTTGTTTCCCAGTCCTAAATGGAGTTGAATCCCATGCAGTTTCTGTTCCTATGAGCAAGAGCTGTTTTCTGGTAAGGAAAGTAACTATTGAGCTCCCATTGCCATACACAGTGCAAATAGCACTCGTGTCTGTTCCCAGCAAATACAGTGTATCGGACTGAAGAGGAGCTACTGTTCTTGTCAGTTTCCTAAGCAGAGTTGAACTAGATAGGGTCGGTGTGTGTAGGAAGCACAGTTCTTTTGTTCTGAGCAAGCTCACTGTTTGGACCCCATAGGAAACACAGTAGAGTAGAAGAGTGCTCTTTTCTCAAAAGCAGAGTGTGTTTCTTGTCAGGCGAGCTAGCGTTTGTTTCCCAGTTCTAAATGGAGTGGAATCACATGCAGATTCTGTTCCTACGAACAAGAGTTGTTTTCTGGTAAGGAAAGTCACTATTGCGCTCCCATTGCCATACACAGTGCAAATAGCCCTGCCGTCTTTTCCCAGCAAGTACAGTGTATCGGACTGAAGAGGATCTACTGTTCTTCTCAGGTTCCTAAGCAGACTTGAACTACATGTGGCAATGTTTGTAGGAAGCACAGTTTTATTGTTCTGAGCAAGCGCACTGTTCGGAACACATAGGAAACACAGTAGAGTAGAAGAGTGCTCTTTTCTCAAAAGCAGAGTGTGTTTATGGAAGGCGAGCTAGCGTTTGTTTCCCTGTCCTAAATGGAGTTGAGTCACAAGCAGTTTTTTGTCCTACGAGCAAGAGTTGTTTTCTGGTAAGACGAGTCACTATTGTGCTCCAATTTCCATACACAGTGCAAATAGCACTCGCGTCTGTTCCGAGCAAGTACAGTGTATTGGACTGAAGAGGAGCTGCTGTTCTTGTCAGTTTCCTAAGCAGAGTTGAACTAGATATGGCCCGTGTATGTAGGAAGCACAGTTCTTTTTTTCTGAGCAAGCTCACTGTTTGGACCCCATAGGAAACACAGTAGAGTAGAAGAGTGCTCTTTTCTCAAAAGCAGTGTGTGTTTCATGTAAGGCGAGCTAGCATTTGTTTCCCAGTCCTAAATGGAGTTGATTCACATGCAGTTTCTGGTCCTACGAGCAAGAGTTGTTTTCTGGTAAGGAAAGTCACTATTGTGCTCCCATTGCCATACACAGTGCAAATAGCCCTCCCGTCTGTTCCCAGCAAGTGCAGTGTATTGGACTGAAGAGGATCTACTGTTCTTGTCAAGTTCCTAAGCAGACTTGAACTAGATGTGGCCGTGTTTGTAGGAAGCACAGTTTTTTTATTCTGAGCAAGCTCACTGTTCGGAACACATAGGAAACAGTAGAGTAGAAGAGTGCTCTTTACTCAAAAGCAGAGTGTGTTTCTTGGAAGGCGAGCTAGTGTTTGTTTCCCAGTCCTAAATGGAGTTGAGTCACATGCAGTTTTTTGTCCTACGAGCAAGAGTTGTTTTCTGGTAAGACGAGTCACTATTGTGCTCTAATTGCCATACACAGAGCAAATAGCACTCGCGTCTGTTCCCAGCATGTACAATGTATTGGACTGAAGAGGATCTACTGTTCTTGTCAGGTTCCTAAGCAGAGTTGAACTAGATATGGCCGTGGGTGTAGGAAGCACAGTTGTTTTGTTCTGAGCAAGCTCACTGTTCTGGCCCTATAGGAAACACAGTAGAGTAGAAGAGTGCTCTTTTCTCAAAAGCAGATTGTGTTTCTTGTAAGGGGAGCTAGCGTTTGTTTCCCATTCCTATATGGAGTTGAATCACATGCAGTTTCTGGTCATACGAGCAAGAGTTGTTTTCTGGTAAGAAGAGTCACTATTGTGCTCCCATTGTCATACACAGGGCAAATAGCACACACGTCTGTTCCCAGCATGTACAGTGTATTGGACTGAAGAGGATCTACTGTTCTTGTCAGGTTCCTAAGCACAGTTGAACTAGATTTGGCCGTGTGTGTAGGAAGCACAGTTCTTTTGTTCTGAGCAAGCTCACTGTTCTGGCCCTATAGGAAACACAGTAGAGTAGAAGAGTGCTCTTTTCTCAAAAGCAGATTGTGTTTCTTGTAAGGGGAGCTAGCGTTTGTTTCCCATTCCTATATGGAGTTGAATCACATGCAGTTTCTGGTCCTACGAGCAAGAGTTGTTTTTTGGTAAGGAAAGTCACTATTGTGCTCCAATTGCCATACACAGTGCAAATAGCACATGTGTCTGTTCCCAGCAAGTACAGTGTATCAGACTGAAGAGGAGCTACTCTTCTTGTCAGTTTCCTAAGCAGAGTTGAACTAGATATGGCCCGTGTGTGTAGGAAGCACAGTTCTTATGTTCTGAGCAAGCTCACTGTTCTGGCCCTATAGGAAACACAGTAGAGTAGAAGAGTGCACTTTTCTTAAAAGCAGAGTGTGTTTCTTGTAAGGCGAGCTTGCGTTTGTTTCCCAGTCCTAAATGGAGTTGAGTCACATGCAGTTTCTGGTCCTACGAGCAAGAGTTGTTTTCTGGTAAGAAGAGTCACTGTTGCGCTCCAAATGTCATATACAGTGCAAATAGCACTCGCGTCTGTTCCCAGCAAGTACAGTGTATCGGACTGAATAGGAGCTACTGTTCTTGTCAGTTTCCTAATCAGACTTGATCTAGATATGGCCGTGTGTGTAGGAAGCACAGTTTTTTTGTTCTGAGCAAGCTCACTGTTCGGAACACATAGGAAACACAGTAGAGTAGAAGAGTGCTCTTTTCTCAAAAGCAGAGTGTGTTTTTGGAAGTCGAGCTAGCGTTTGTTTCCCAGTCCTAAATGGAGTTGAGTCACATGCAGTTTTTTGTCTTATGAGCAAAAGTTGTTTTCTGGTAAGACGAGTCACTATTGTGCTCCAATTGCCATACACAGTGCAAATAGCACTCGCGTCTGTTCCGAGCAAGTACAGTGTATTGGACTGAAGAGGAGCTACTGTTCTTGTCAGTTTCTTAAGCAGAGTTGAACTAGATATGGCCCGAGTGTAGGAAGCACAGTTCTTTTGTTCTGAGCAAGCTCACTGTTCGGACAACATAGGAAACACAGTAGAGTAGAAGAGTGCTCTTTTCTCTAAAGCAGAGTTTGTTTCTTGTAAGGCGAGCTAGCGTTTGTTTCCTAGTCCTAAATGGAGTTGAATCACATGCAGTTTCAGATCCTACGAACAAGAGTTCTTTTCTGGTAAGGAAAGTCACATTGCGCTCCCATTGCCACAGTGCAAATAGCCCTCCCACCTGTTCCCAGCAAGTACAGTGTATCGGACTGAAGAGGATCTACTGTTCTTGTCAGGTTCCTAAGCAGACTTGAACTAGATGTGGCCGTGTTTGTAGGAAGCACAGTTTTTTTATTCTGAGCAAGCTCACTGTTCTTAACACATAGGAAACAGTAGAGTAGAAGAGTGCTCTTTTCTCAAAAGCAGAGTGTGTTTCTTGGAAGGCGAGCTAGTGTTTGTTTCCCAGTCCTAAATGGAGTTGAGTCACATGCAGTTTTTTGTCTTACGAGCAAGAGTTGTTTTCTGGTAAGACGAGTCACTATTGTGCTCCAATTGCCATACACAGTGCAAATAGCACTAGCGTCTCTTCCCAGCAAGTACAGTGTATTGGACTGAAGAGGAGCTACTGTTCTTGTCAGTTTCCTAAGCAGAGTTGAACTAGATATGGCCCGTGTGTGTAGGAAGCACAGTTCTTTTGTTCTGAGCAAGCTCACTGTTTGGACCCCATAGGAAACACAGTAGAGTAGAAGAGTGCTCTTTTCTCTAAAGCAGAGTGTGTTTCTTGTAAGACGAGCTAGCATTTGTTTCCCAGTCCTAAATGGAGTGGAATCACATGCAGTTTCTGGTCCTATGAGCAAGAGTTGTTTCCTGGTAAGGAAAGTCACTATTGCGCTCCCATTGCCATACACACTGCAAGTAGCACGTGCGTGGGTTCCCAGCAAGTACAGTGTATCAGACTGAAGAGGAGCTACTGTTCTTGTCAGTTTCCTAAGCAGAGTTGAACTCGATATGGCCCGTGTGTGTAGGAAGCACAGTTCTTATGCTCCGAGCAAGCTCACTGTTTCGGCCCTATAGGAAACACAGTAGAGTAGAAGAGTGCACTTTTCTTAAAAGCAGAGTGTGTTTCTGGTAAGGCGAGCTCGCGTTTGTTTCCCAGTCCTAAATGGAGTTGAGTCACATGCAGTTTCTGGTCCTACGAACAAGAGTTGTTTTCTGGTAAGAAGAGTCACTGTTGCGCTCCAAATGTCATATACAGTGCAAATAGCACTCGCGTCTGTTCCCAGCAAGTACAGTGTATCGGACTAAAAAGGAGCTACTGTTCTTGTCAGTTTTTAATCAGACTTGATCTAGATATGGCCGTGTGTGTAGGAAGCACAGTTTTTTTGTTCTGAGCAAGCTCACTGTTCGGAACACATAGGAAACACAGTAGAGTAGAAGAGTGCTCTTTTCTCAAAAGCAGAGTGTGTTTTTGGAAGTCGAGCTAGCATTTGTTTCCCAGTCCTAAATGGAGTTGAGTCACATGCAGTTTTTTGTCTTAGGAGCAAGAGTTGTTTTCTGGTAAGACGAGTCACTATTGTGCTCCAATTGCCATACACAGTGCAAATAGCACTCGCCTCTGTTCCGAGCAAGTACAGTGTATTGGACTGAAGAGGAGCTACTGTTCTTGTCAGTTTCCTAAGCAGAGTTGAACTAGATATGGCCCGAGTGTAGGAAGCACAGTTCTTTTCTTCTGAGCAAGCTCACTGTTCTGGCCCTATAGGAAACACAGTAGAGTAGAAGAGTGCTCTTTTCTCTAAAGCAGAGTGTGTTTCTTGTAAGGCGAGCTAGCGTTTGTTTCCCAGTCCTAAATGGAGTGTAATCACATGCAGTTTCTTGTCCTACGAGCAAGAGTTGTTTTATGGTAAGAAGAGTCACTATTGCGCTGCCATTGCCATACACAGGACTAATAGCAATGTTGTCTGTTCCCAGCAGTATAGTGTATTGGACTGAAGAGGATCTACTGTTCTTGTCAGGTTCCTAAGCAGAATTGAACTAGATATGGCCGTGTGTGTAGGAAGCACAGTTCTTTTGTTCTGAGCAAGTTCACTGTTCGGACCTCTTAGGAAACACAATAGAGTAGAAGAGTGCTTTTTTCTCTAAATCAGAGTGTGTTTCTTGTAAGGCGAGTTAGTGTTTGTTTCCCAGTCCTAAGTGGAGTTGAATCACATGCAGTTTCTGGTCATACGAGCAAGAGTTGTTTTCTGGTAAGAAGAGTCACTATTGTGCTCCCATTGTCATACACAGGGCAAATAGCACACGCGTCTGTTCCCAGCATGTACAGTGTATTGGATTGAAGAGGATCTACTGTTCTTGTCAGGTTCCTAAGCACAGTTGAACTAGATTTGGCCGTGTGTGTAGGAAGCACAGTTCTTTTGTTCTGAGCAAGCTCACTGTTCTGGCCCTATAGGAAACACAGTAGAGTAGAAGAGTGCTCTTTTCTCAAAAGCAGGGTGTGTTTCATGTAAGGCGAGCTAGCATTTGTTTCCCAGTCCTAAATGGAGTGTAATCACATGCAGTTTCTTGTCCTACGAGCAAGAGTTGTTTTATGGTAAGAAGAGTCACTATTGCGCTGCCATTGCCATACACAGGACTAATAGCAATGTTGTCTGTTCCCAGCAGTATAGTGTATTGGACTGAAGAGGATCTACTGTTCTTGTCAGGTTCCTAAGCAGAATTGAACTAGATATGGCCGTGTGTGTAGGAAGCACAGTTCTTTTGTTCTGAGCAAGTTCACTGTTCGGACCTCTTAGGAAACACAATAGAGTAGAAGAGTGCTTTTTTCTCTAAATCAGAGTGTGTTTCTTGTAAGGCGAGTTAGTGTTTGTTTCCCAGTCCTAAGTGGAGTTGAATCACATGCAGTTTCTGGTCATACGAGCAAGAGTTGTTTTCTGGTAAGAAGAGTCACTATTGTGCTCCCATTGTCATACACAGGGCAAATAGCACACGCGTCTGTTCCCAGCATGTACAGTGTATTGGACTGAAGAGGATCTACTGTTCTTGTCAGGTTCCTAAGCACAGTTGAACTAGATTTGGCCGTGTGTGTAGGAAGCACAGTTCTTTTGTTCTGAGCAAGCTCACTGTTCTGGCCCTATAGGAAACACAGTAGAGTAGAAGAGTGCTCTTTTCTCAAAAGCAGGGTGTGTTTCATGTAAGGCGAGCTAGCATTTGTTTCCCAGTCCTAAATGGAGTTGAATCATATGCAGTTTCTGGTCCTACGAGCAAGAGTTGTTTTCTGGTAAGGAAAGTCACTATTGCGCTCCCATTGCCATACACAGTGCAAATAGCCCTCCAGTCTGTTCCCAGCAAGTACAGTGTATCAGACTGAAGAGGTTCTACTGTTCTTGTCAGGTTCCTAAGCAGAGTTGAACTAGATATGGCCGTGTGTGTAGGAAGCACGGTTCTTTTGTTCTGAGCAAGCTCACTGTTCTGGCCCTATAGGAAACACAGTAGAGTAGAAGAGTGTTCTTTTCTCAAAAGCAGATTGTGTTTCTTGTAAGGCGAGCTAGCATTTGTTTCCCAGTCCCATATGGAGTTGAATCACATGCAGGTTCTGGTCCTACGAGCAAGAGTTTTTTTTGGTAAGGAAAGTTACTATTGCGCTCCCATTGCCATACACAGTGCAAATAGCACTCGCTTCTGCTCTCAGCAAGTACAGTGTATCGGACTGAAGAGGAGCTACTGTTCTTGTCAGTTTCCTAAGCAGACTTGATCGAGATATGTCCCGCGTGTGTAGGAAGCACATTTCTTTTGTTCTGAGCAAGCTCACTGTTTGGACCCCATAGGAAACAAAGTAGAGTAGAAGAGTGCTCTTTTCTCAAAAGCAGAGTGTGTTTCTTGTAAGGCAAGCTAGCGTTTGTTTCCCAGTCCTAAATGGAGTTGAATCACATGCAGTTTCTGGTCCTACAAGCAAGAGCTGTTTTCTGGTAAGAAGAGTCACTATTGCGCTGCCATTGCCATACACAGGACAAATAGCACTGGCGTCTTTTCCCAGCAAGTACAGTGTATTGGACGAAAGAGGATCTACTGTTCTTGTCAGGTTCCTAATCAGACTTGAACTAGATATGGCCGTGTGTGTTGGAAGCACAGTTTTTTTGTTCTGAGCAAGCTCACTGTTCGGACCCCATAGGTTACACAGTAGAGTAGAAGAGTGCTCTTTTCTCTAAAGCAGAGTGTGTTTCTAGTAAGGCGAGCTCGCGTTTGTTTCCCAGTCCTAAATGGAGTTGTCACAGGCAGTTTTTGGTCCTACGAGCAAGAGTTGTTTTCTGGTAAGAAGAGTCACTATTGCGCTCCAAATGCAATACACAGTGCAAATAGCACACGCATCTGTTCCCAGCAAGTACAGTGTATTGGACTGAATAGGAGCTACTGTTCTTCTCAGTTTCCTAAGCAGAGTTGAGCTAGATATGGCCCGTGTGTAGGAAGCACAGTTCTTTTGTTCTGAGCAAGCTCACTGTTCTGGCCCTATAAGAAACACAGTAGAGTAGAAGAGTGCTCTTTTCTCTAAAGCAGAGTGTGTTTCTTGTAAGGCGAGCTAGCGTTTGTTTCCCAGTCCTAAATGGAGTTGAATCACATGCAGTTTCTGGTCCTACGAGCAAGAGTTGTTTTCTGGTAAGAAGAGTCAATATTGCGCTGCCATTGCCATACACAGGACAAATAGCACTGGCGTTTGTTCCCAGCAAGTACAGTGTATCGGACTGAAGAGGAGCTACTGTTCTTGTCAGGTTCCTAAGTAGAATTGAACTAGATATGGCCATGTGTGCAGGAAGCTCAGTTCTTTTGTTCTGAGCAAGCTCACTGTTCGGACGCCATAGGAAACACAGAAGAGTAGAATTGTGCTCTTTTCTCAAAAGCAGAGTGTGTTTCTTGTAATGCGACCTAGCGTTTGTTTCCCAGTCCTAAATTGAGTTGAATCCCATGCAGTTTCTGTTCCTACGAGCAAGAGTTGTTTTCTGGTAAGGAAAGTAACTATTGAGCTCCCATTGCCATACACAGTGCAAATAGCACTCGCGTCTGTTCCCAGCAAATACAGTGTATCGGACTGAAGAGGAGCTACTGTTCTTGTCAGTTTCCTAAGCAGAGTTGAACTAGATATGGTCAGTGTGTGTGGGAAGCACATTTCTTTTGTTCTGAGCAGGCTCTCTTTTCGGACCCCATAGGAAACACAGTAGAGTAGAATTGTGCTCTTTTCTCAAAAGCAGAGTGTGTTTCTTGTAAGGCGAGCTAGCGTTTGTTTCCCAGTCCTAAATGGAGTTGAATCCCATGCAGTTTCTGTTCCTATGAGCAAGAGCTGTTTTCTGGTAAGGAAAGTAACTATTGAGCTCCCATTGCCATACACAGTGCAAATAGCACTCGTGTCTGTTCCCAGCAAATACAGTGTATCGGACTGAAGAGGAGCTACTGTTCTTGTCAGTTTCCTAAGCAGAGTTGAACTAGATAGGGTCGGTGTGTGTAGGAAGCACAGTTCTTTTGTTCTGAGCAAGCTCACTGTTTGGACCCCATAGGAAACACAGTCGAGTAGAAGAGTGCTCTTTTCTCAAAAGCAGAGTGTGTTTCTTGTCAGGCGAGCTAGCGTTTGTTTCCCAGTCCTAAATGGAGTGGAATCACATGCAGTTTCTGTTCCTACGAACAAGAGTTGTTTTCTGGTAAGGAAAGTCACTATTGCGCTCCCATTGCCATACACAGTGCAAATAGCCCTGCCGTCTTTTCCCAGCAAGTACAGTGTATCGGACTGAAGAGGATCTACTGTTCTTCTCAGGTTCCTAAGCAGACTTGAACTACATGTGGCAATGTTTGTAGGAAGCACAGTTTTTTTGTTCTGAGCAAGCGCACTGTTCGGAACACATAGGAAACACAGTAGAGTAGAAGAGTTCTCTTTTCTCAAAAGCAGAGTGTGTTTATGGAAGGCGAGCTAGCGTTTGTTTCCCTGTCCTAAATGGAGTTGAGTCACAAGCAGTTTTTTGTCCTACGAGCAAGAGTTGTTTTCTGGTAAGACGAGTCACTATTGTGCTCCAATTTCCATACACAGTGCAAATAGCACTCGCGTCTGTTCCGAGCAAGTACAGTGTATTGGACTGAAGAGGAGCTGCTGTTCTTGTCAGTTTCCTAAGCAGAGTTGAACTAGATTTGGCCCGTGTATGTAGGAAGCACAGTTCTTTTTTTCTGAGCAAACTCACTGTTTGGACCCCATAGGAAACACAGTAGAGTAGAAGAGTGCTCTTTTCTCAAAAGCAGTGTGTGTTTCATGTAAGGCGAGCTAGCATTTGTTTCCCAGTCCTAAATGGAGTTGATTCACATGCAGTTTCTGGTCCTACGAGCAAGAGTTGTTTTCTGGTAAGGAAAGTCACTATTGTGCTCCCATTGCCATACACAGTACAAATAGCCCTCCCGTCTGTTCCCAGCAAGTGCAGTGTATTGGACTGAAGAGGATCTACTGTTCTTGTCAAGTTCCAAAGCAGACTTGAACTAGATGTGGCCGTGTTTGTAGGAAGCACAGTTTTTTTATTCTGAGCAAGCTCACTGTTCGGAACACATAGGAAACAGTAGAGTAGAAGAGTGCTCTTTTCTCAAAAGCAGAGTGTGTTTCTTGGAAGGCGAACTAGTGTTTGTTTCCCAGTCCTAAATGGAGTTGAGTCACATGCAGTTTTTTGTCCTACGAGCAAGAGTTGTTTTCTGGTAAGACGAGTCACTATTGTGCTCCAATTGCCATACACAGTGCAAATAGCACTCGCGTCTGTTCCCAGCATGTACAATGTATTGGACTGAAGAGGATCTACTGTTCTTGTCAGGTTCCTAAGCAGAGTTGAACTAGATATGGCCGTGTGTGTAGGAAGCACAGTTGTTTTGTTCTGAGCAAGCTCACTGTTCTGGCCCTATAGGAAACACAGTAGAGTAGAAGAGTGCTCTTTTCTCAAAAGCAGATTGTGTTTCTTGTAAGGGGAGCTAGCGTTTGTGTCCCATTCCTATATGGAGTTGAATCACATGCAGTTTCTGGTCCTACGAGCAAGAGTTGTTTTTTGGTAAGAAAAGTCACTATTATGCTCCAATTGACATACACAGTGCAAATAGCACATGTGTCTGTTCCCAGCAAGTACAGTGTATCAGACTAAAGAGGAGCTACTCTTCTTGTCAGTTTCCTAAGCAGAGTTGAACTAGATATGGCCCGTGTGTGTAGGAAGCACAGTTCTTATGTTCTGAGCAAGCTCACTGTTCTGGCCCTATAGGAAACACAGTAGAGTAGAAGAGTGCACTTTTCTTAAAAGCAGAGTGTGTTTCTTGTAAGGCGAGCTCGCGTTTGTTTCCCAGTCCTAAATGGAGTAGAGTCACATGCAGTTTCTGGTCCTACGAGCAAGAGTTGTTTTCTGGTAAGAAGAGTCACTGTTGCGCTCCAAATGTCATATACAGTGCAAATAGCACTCGCTTCTGTTCCCAGCAAGTACAGTGTATCGGACTGAATAGGAGCTACTGTTCTTGTCAGTTTCCTAATCAGACTTGATCTAGATATGGCCGTGTGTGTAGGAAGCACAGTTTTTTTGTTCTGAGCAAGCTCACTGTTCGGAACACATAGGAAACACAGTAGAGTAGAAGAGTGCTCTTTTCTCAAAAGCAGAGTGTGTTTTTGGAAGTCGAGCTAGCGTTTGTTTCCCAGTCCTAAATGGAGTTGAGTCACATGCAGTTTTTTGTCTTACGAGCAAAAGATGTTTTCTGGTAAGACGAGTCACTATTGTGCTCCAATTGCCATACACAGTGCAAATAGCACTCGCGTCTGTTCCGAGCAAGTACAGTGTATTGGACTGAAGAGGAGCTACTGTTCTTGTCAGTTTCTTAAGCAGAGTTGAACTAGATATGGCCCGAGTGTAGGAAGCACAGTTCTTTTGTTCTGAGCAAGCTCACTGTTCGGACAACATAGGAAACACAGTAGAGTAGAAGAGTGCTCTTTTCTCTAAAGCAGAGTTTGTTTCTTGTAAGGCGAGCTAGCGTTTGTTTCCTAGTCCTAAATGGAGTTGAATCACATGCAGTTTCAGGTCCTACGAACAAGAGTTCTTTTCTGGTAAGGAAAGTCACATTGCGCTCCCATTGCCACAGTGCAAATAGCCCTCCCACCTGTTCCCAGCAAGTACAGTGTATCGGACTGAAGAGGATCTACTGTTCTTGTCAGGTTCCTAAGCAGACTTGAACTAGATGTGGCCGTGTTTGTAGGAAGCACAGTTTTTTTATTCTGAGCAAGCTCACTGTTCTTAACACATAGGAAACAGTAGAGTAGAAGAGTGCTCTTTTCTCAAAAGCAGAGTGTGTTTCTTGGAAGGCGAGCTAGTGTTTGTTTCCCAGTCCTAAATGGAGTTGAGTCACATGCAGTTTTTTGTCTTACGAGCAAGAGTTGTTTTCTGGTAAGACGAGTCACTATTGTGCTCCAATTGCCATACACAGTGCAAATAGCACTAGCGTCTCTTCCCAGCAAGTACAGTGTATTGGACTGAAGAGGAGCTACTGTTCTTGTCAGTTTCCTAAGCAGAGTTGAACTAGATATGGCCCGTGTGTGTAGGAAGCACAGTTCTTTTGTTCTGAGCAAGCTCACTGTTTGGACCCCATAGGAAACACAGTAGAGTAGAAGAGTGCTCTTTTCTCTAAAGCAGAGTGTGTTTCTTGTAAGACGAGCTAGCATTTGTTTCCCAGTCCTAAATGGAGTGGAATCACATGCAGTTTCTGGTCCTATGAGCAAGAGTTGTTTCCTGGTAAGGAAAGTCACTATTGCGCTCCCATTGCCATACACACTGCAAATAGCACGTGCGTGGGTTCCCAGCAAGTACAGTGTATCAGACTGAAGAGGAGCTACTGTTCTTGTCAGTTTCCTAAGCAGAGTTGAACTCGATATGGCCCGTGTGTGTAGGAAGCACAGTTCTTATGCTCCGAGCAAGCTCACTGTTTCGGCCCTATAGGAAACACAGTAGAGTAGAAGAGTGCACTTTTCTTAAAAGCAGAGTGTGTTTCTTGTAAGGCAAGCTCGCGTTTGTTTCCCAGTCCTAAATGGAGTTGAGTCACATGCAGTTTTTTGTCCTACGAGCAAGAGTTGTTTTCTGGTAAGGAAAGTCACTATTGCGCTCCCCTTGCCATACATAGTGCAAATAGCTCTCGCGTCTATTCCCAGCAAGTACAGTGTATTGGACTGAAGAGGATCTAATGTTCTTGTCAGGTTCCTAAGCAGAGTTGAACTAGATATGGTCCGTGTGTGTAGGAAGCACAGTTGTTTTGTTCTGAGCAAGCTCACTGTTTAGACCCCATAGGAAACACAGTAGAGTAGAAGAGTGCTCTTTTCTCAAAAGCAGAGTGTGTTTCTTTTAAGCGAGCTAGCGTTTGTTTCCCAGTCCTAAATGGAGTTGAATCCCATGCAGTTTCTCGTCCTAAGAGCAAGAGTTGTTTTCTGGTAAGAAGAGTCACAATTGCGCTGCCATTGCCATACACAGGACAAATAGCACTGTTGTCTGTTCCCAGCAGTACAGTGTATTGGACTGAAGAGGATCTACTGTGCTTGTCAGGTTCCTAAGCAGAATTGACCTAGGTATGGTTGTGTGTGTAGGAAGCACGGTTTTTTTGTTCTGAGCAAGCTCACTGTTCGGACCTCATAGGAAACACAGTAGAGTAGAAGAGTGCTCTTTTCTCAAAAGCAGAGTGTGTTTCTTGGAAGGCGAGCTAGTGTTTGTTTCCCAGTACTAAATGGAGTTGAGTCACATGCAGTTTTTTGTCCTACGATCAAGAGTTGTTTTCTGGTAAGACGAGTCACTATTGTGTTCCAATTGCCATACACAGTGCAAATAGCACTCGCGTCTGTTCCCAGCAAGTACAGTGTATTGGACTGAATAGGAGCTACTGTTCTTGTCAGTTTCCTAAGAAGAGTTGAACGAGATATGGCCCGTGTGTGTAGGAAGCACAGTTCTTTTGTTCTGAGCAAGCTCACTGTTTGGACCCCATAGGAAACACAGTAGAGTAGAAGAGTGCTCTTTTCTCTAAAGCAGAGTGTTTTTCTTGTAGGGCGAGCTAGCGTTTGTTTCCCAGTCCTAAATGGAGTTGAATCACATGCAATTTCTGGTCCTGCAAGCAAGAGTTGTTTTCTGGTAAGAAGAGTCACTATTGCGCTGCCATTGCCATACACAGGACAAATAGCACTGGCGTCTTTTCCCAGCAAGTACAGTGTATTGGACTGAAGAGGATCTACTGTTCTTGTCAGGTTCCTAAGCAGAGTTGAACTAGATATGGCCGTGTGTGTAGGAAGCACGGTTCTTTTGTTCTGAGCAAGCTCACTGTTCTGGCCCTATAGGAAACACAGTAGAGTAGAAGAGTGCTCTTTTCTCAAAAGCAGATTGTGTTTCTTGTAAGGCGAGCTAGCGTTTGTTTCCCAGTCCCATATGGAGTTGAATCACATGCAGGTTCTGGTCCTACGAGCAAGAGTTGTTTTTTGGTAAGGAAAGTCACTATTGCGCTCCCATTGCCATACACAGTGCAAATAGCACTCGCTTCTGCTCCCAGCAAGTACAGTGTATAGGACTGAAGAGGAGCTACTGTTCTTGTCAGTTTCCTAAGCAGAGTTGATTGAGTTATGTCCCACGTGTGTAGGAAGCACATTTCTTTTGTTCTGAGCAAGCTCACTGTTTGGACCCCATAGGAAACACAGTAGAGTAGAAGAGTGCTCTTTTCTCAAAATTAGAGTGTGTTTCTTGTAAGGCAAGCTAGCGTTTGTTTCCCAGTCCTAAATGGAGTTGAATCACATGCAGTTTCTGGTCCTACAAGCAAGAGCTGTTTTCTGGTAAGAAGAGTCACTATTGCGCTGCCATTGCCATACACAGGACAAATAGCACTGGCGTTTGTTCCCAGCAAGTACAGTGTATTGGACTGAAGAGGATCTACTGTTCTTGTCAGGTTCCTAAGCAGACTTGAACTAGATATGGCAGTGTGTGCAGGAAGCTCAGTTCTTTTGTTCTGAGCAAGCTCACTGTTCGGACCCCATAGGAAACACAGAAGAGTAGAATTGTGCTCTTTTCTCAAAGCAGAGTGTGTTTCATGTAATGCGACCTAGCGTTTGTTTCCCAGTCCTAAATTGAGTTGAATCCCATGCAGTTTCTGTTCCTACGAGCAAGAGTTGTTTTCTGGTAAGGAAAGTAACTATTGAGCTCCCATTGCCATACACAGTGCAAATAGCACTCGCGTCTGTTCCCAGCAAATACAGTGTATCGGACTGAAGAGGAGCTACTGTTCTTGTCAGTTTCCTAAGCAGAGTTGAACTAGATATGGTCAGTGTGTGTGGGAAGCACATTTCTTTTGTTCTGAGCAAGCTCACTTTTCGGACCCCATAGGAAACACAGTAGAGTAGAATTGTGCTCTTTTCTCAAAAGCAGAGTGTGTTTCTTGTAAGGCGAGCTAGCGTTTGTTTCCCAGTCCTAAATGGAGTTGAATCCCATGCAGTTTCTGTTCCTGTGAGCAAGAGCTGTTTTCTGGTAAGGAAAGTAATATTGAGCTCCCATTGCCATACACAGTGCAAATAGCACTCGCGTCTGTTCCCAGCAAATACAGTGTATCGGACTGAAGAGGAGCTACTGTTCTTGTCAGTTTCCTAAGCAGAGTTGAACTAGATAGGGTCGGTGTGTGTAGGAAGCACAGTTCTTTTGTTCTGAGCAAGCTCACTGTTTGGACCCCATAGGAAACACAGTAGAGTAGAAGAGTGCTCTTTTCTCAAAAGCAGAGTGTGTTTCTTGTCAGGCGAGCTAGCGTTTGTTTCCCAGTCCTAAATGGAGTGGAATCACATGCAGTTTCTGTTCCTACGAACAAGAGTTGTTTTCTGGTAAGGAAAGTCACTATTGCGCTCCCATTGCCATACACAGTGCAAATAGCCCTGCCGTCTTTTCCCAGCAAGTACAGTGTATCGGACTGAAGAGGATCTACTGTTCTTCTCAGGTTCCTAAGCAGACTTGAACTACATGTGGCAATGTTTGTAGGAAGCACAGTTTTTTTGTTCTGAGCAAGCTCACTGTTCGGAACACATAGGAAACACAGTAGAGTAGAAGAGTGCTCTTTTCTCAAAAGCAGAGTGTGTTTATGGAAGGCGAGCTAACGTTTGTTTCCCAGTCCTAAATGGAGTTGAGTCACAAGCAGTTTTTTGTCCTACGAGCAAGAGTTGTTTTCTGGTAAGACGAGTCACTATTGTGCTCCAATTGCCATACACAGTGCAAATAGCACTCGCGTCTGTTCCGAGCAAGTACAGTGTATTGGACTGAAGAGGAGCTGCTGTTCTTGTCAGTTTCCTAAGCAGAGTTGAACTAGATATGGCCCGTGTATGTAGGAAGCACAGTTCTTTTTTTCTGAGCAAGTTCACTGTTTGGACCCCATAGGAAACACAGTAGAGTAGAAGAGTGCTCTTTTCTCAAAAGCAGTGTGTGTTTCATGTAAGGCGAGCTAGCATTTGTTTCCCAGTCCTAAATGGAGTTGATTCACATGCAGTTTCTGGTCCTACGAGCAAGAGTTGTTTTCTGGTAAGGAAAGTCACTATTGTGCTCCCATTACCATACACAGTGCAAATAGCCCTCCCGTCTGTTCCCAGCAAGTGCAGTGTATTGGACTGAAGAGGATCTACTGTTCTTGTCAAGTTCCTCAGCAGACTTGAACTAGATGTGGCCGTGTTTGTAGGAAGCACAGTTTTTTTATTCTGAGCAAGCTCACTGTTCGGAACACATAGGAAACAGTAGAGTAGAAGAGTGCTCTTTTCTCAAAAGCAGAGTGTGTTTCTTGGAAGGCGAGCTAGTGTTTGTTTCCCAGTCCTAAATGGAGTTGAGTCACATGCTGTTTTTTGTCCTACGAGCAAGAGTTGTTTTCTGGTAAGACGAGTCACTATTGTGCTCCAATTGCCATACACAGTGCAAATAGCACTCGCGTCTGTTCCCAGCATGTACAATGTATTGGACTGAAGAGGATCTACTGTTCTTGTCAGGTTCCTAAGCAGAGTTGAACTAGATATGGCCGTGTGTGTAGGAAGCACAGTTGTTTTGTTCTGAGCAAGCTCACTGTTCTGGCCCTATAGGAAACACAGTGGAGTAGAAGAGTGCTCTTTTCTCAAAAGCAGATTGTGTTTCTTGTAAGGGGAGCTAGCGTTTGTTTCCCATTCCTATATGGAGTTGAATCACATGCAGTTTCTGGTCCTACGAGCAAGAGTTGTTTTTTGGTAAGGAAAGTCACTATTGTGCTCTAATTGCCATACACAGTGCAAATAGCACATGCGTCTGTTCCCAGCAAGTACAGTGTATCAGACTGAAGAGGAGCTACTCTTCTTGTCAGTTTCCTAAGCAGAGTTGAACTAATATGGCCCGTGTGTGTAGGAAGCACAGTTCTTATGTTCTGAGCAAGCTCACTGTTCTGGCCCTATAGGAAACACAGTAGAGTAGAAGAGTGCACTTTTCTTAAAAGCAGAGTGTGTTTCTGGTAAGGCGAGCTCGCGTTTGTTTCCCAGTCCTAAATGGAGTTGAGTCACATGCAGTTTCTGGTCCTACGAACAAGAGTTGTTTTCTGGTAAGAAGAGTCACTGTTGCGCTCCAAATGTCATATACAGTGCAAATAGCACTCGCGTCTGTTCCCAGCAAGTACAGTGTATCGGACTAAAAAGGAGCTACTGTTCTTGTCAGTTTTTTAGTCAGACTTGATCTAGATATGGCCGTGTGTGTAGGAAGCACAGTTTTTTTGTTCTGAGCAAGCTCACTGTTCGGAACACATAGGAAACACAGTAGAGTAGAAGAGTGCTCTTTTCTCAAAAGCAGAGTGTGTTTTTGGAAGTCGAGCTAGCATTTGTTTCCCAGTCCTAAATGGAGTTGAGTCACATGCAGTTTTTTGTCTTAGGAGCAAGAGTTGTTTTCTGGTAAGACGAGTCACTATTGTGCTCCAATTGCCATACACAGTGCAAATAGCACTCGCCTCTGTTCCGAGCAAGTACAGTGTATTGGACTGAAGAGGAGCTACTGTTCTTGTCAGTTTCCTAAGCAGAGTTGAACTAGATATGGCCCGAGTGTAGGAAGCACAGTTCTTTTCTTCTGAGCAAGCTCACTGTTCTGGCCCTATAGGAAACACAGTAGAGTAGAAGAGTGCTCTTTTCTCTAAAGCAGAGTGTGTTTCTTGTAAGGCGAGCTAGCGTTTGTTTCCCAGTCCTAAATGGAGTGTAATCACATGCAGTTTCTTGTCCTACGAGCAAGAGTTGTTTTATGGTAAGAAGAGTCACTATTGCGCTGCCATTGCCATACACAGGACTAATAGCACTGTTGTCTGTTCCCAGCAGTATAGTGTATTGGACTGAAGAGGATCTACTGTTCTTGTCAGGTTCCTAAGCAGAATTGAACTAGATATGGCCGTGTGTGTAGGAAGCACAGTTCTTTTGTTCTGAGCAAGTTCACTGTTCGGACCTCTTAGGAAACACAATAGAGTAGAAGAGTGCTTTTTTCTCTAAATCAGAGTGTGTTTCTTGTAAGGCGAGTTAGTGTTTGTTTCCCAGTCCTAAGTGGAGTTGAATCACATGCAGTTTCTGGTCATACGAGCAAGAGTTGTTTTCTGGTAAGAAGAGTCACTATTGTGCTCCCATTGTCATACACAGGGCAAATAGCACACACGTCTGTTCCCAGCATGTACAGTGTATTGGACTGAAGAGGATCTACTGTTCTTGTCAGGTTCCTAAGCACAGTTGAACTAGATTTGGCCGTGTGTGTAGGAAGCACAGTTCTTTTGTTCTGAGCAAGCTCACTGTTCTGGCCCTATAGGAAACACAGTAGAGTAGAAGAGTGCTCTTTTCTCAAAAGCAGGGTGTGTTTCATGTAAGGCGAGCTAGCATTTGTTTCCCAGTCCTAAATGGAGTTGAATCACATGCAGTTTCTGGTCCTACGAGCAAGAGTTGTTTTCTGGTAAGGAAAGTCACTATTGTGCTCCCATTGCCATACACAGTGCAAATAGCCCTCCAGTCTGTTCCCAGCAAGTACAGTGTATCAGACTGAAGAGGTTCTACTGTTCTTGTCAGGTTCCTAAGCAGAGTTGAACTAGATATGGCCGTGTGTGTAGGAAGCACGGTTCTTTTGTTCTGAGCAAGCTCACTGTTCTGGCCCTATAGGAAACACAGTAGAGTAGAAGAGTGTTCTTTTCTCAAAAGCAGATTGTGTTTCTTGTAAGGCGAGCTAGCATTTGTTTCCCAGTCCCATATGGAGTTGAATCACATGCAGGTTCTGGTCCTACGAGCAAGAGTTTTTTTTGGTAAGGAAAGTTACTATTGCGCTCCCATTGCCATACACAGTGCAAATAGCACTCGCTTCTGCTCCCAGCAAGTACAGTGTATCGGACTGAAGAGGAGCTACTGTTCTTGTCAGTTTCCTAAGCAGACTTGATCGAGATATGTCCCGCGTGTGTAGGAAGCACATTTCTTTTGTTCTGAGCAAGCTCACTGTTTGGACCCCATAGGAAACAAAGTAGAGTAGAAGAGTGCTCTTTTCTCAAAAGCAGAGTGTGTTTCTTGTAAGGCAAGCTAGCGTTTGTTTCCCAGTCCTAAATGGAGTTGAATCACATGCAGTTTCTGGTCCTACAAGCAAGAGCTGTTTTCTGGTATGAAGAGTCACTATTGCGCTGCCATTGCCATACACAGGACAAATAGCACTGGCGTCTTTTCCCAGCAAGTACAGTGTATTGGACGAAAGAGGATCTACTGTTCTTGTCAGGTTCCTAATCAGACTTGAACTAGATATGGCCGTGTGTGTTGGAAGCACAGTTTTTTTGTTCTGAGCAAGCTCACTGTTCGGACCCCATAGGTTACACAGTAGAGTAGAAGAGTGCTCTTTTCTCTAAAGCAGAGTGTGTTTCTAGTAAGGCGAGCTCGCGTTTGTTTCCCAGTCCTAAATGGAGTTGTCACAGGCAGTTTTTGGTCCTACGAGCAAGAGTTGTTTTCTGGTAAGAAGAGTCACTATTGCGCTCCAAATGCAATACACAGTGCAAATAGCACACGCATCTGTTCCCAGCAAGTACAGTGTATTGGACTGAATAGGAGCTACTGTTCTTCTCAGTTTCCTAAGCAGAGTTGAGCTAGATATGGCCCGTGTGTAGGAAGCACAGTTCTTTTGTTCTGAGCAAGCTCACTGTTCTGGCCCTATAAGAAACACAGTAGAGTAGAAGAGTGCTCTTTTCTCTAAAGCAGAGTGTGTTTCTTGTAAGGCGAGCTAGCGTTTGTTTCCCAGTCCTAAATGGAGTTGAATCACATGCAGTTTCTGGTCCTACGAGCAAGAGTTGTTTTCTGGTAAGAAGAGTCAATATTGCGCTGCCATTGCCATACACAGGACAAATAGCACTGGCGTTTGTTCCCAGCAAGTACAGTGTATCGGACTGAAGAGGAGCTACTGTTCTTGTCAGGTTCCTAAGTAGAATTGAACTAGATATGGCCATGTGTGCAGGAAGCTCAGTTCTTTTGTTCTGAGCAAGCTCACTGTTCGGACGCCATAGGAAACACAGAAGAGTAGAATTGTGCTCTTTTCTCAAAAGCAGAGTGTGTTTCTTGTAATGCGACCTAGCGTTTGTTTCCCAGTCCTAAATTGAGTTGAATCCCATGCAGTTTCTGTTCCTACGAGCAAGAGTTGTTTTCTGGTAAGGAAAGTAACTATTGAGCTCCCATTGCCATACACAGTGCAAATAGCACTCGCGTCTGTTCCCAGCAAATACAGTGTATCGGACTGAAGAGGAGCTACTGTTCTTGTCAGTTTCCTAAGCAGAGTTGAACTAGATATGGTCAGTGTGTGTGGGAAGCACATTTCTTTTGTTCTGAGCAGGCTCTCTTTTCGGACCCCATAGGAAACACAGTAGAGTAGAATTGTGCTCTTTTCTCAAATGCAGAGTGTGTTTCTTGTAAGGCGAGCTAGCGTTTGTTTCCCAGTCCTAAATGGAGTTGAATCCCATGCAGTTTCTGTTCCTATGAGCAAGAGCTGTTTTCTGGTAAGGAAAGTAACTATTGAGCTCCCATTGCCATACACAGTGCAAATAGCACTCGTGTCTGTTCCCAGCAAATACAGTGTATCGGACTGAAGAGGAGCTACTGTTCTTGTCAGTTTCCTAAGCAGAGTTGAACTAGATAGGGTCGGTGTGTGTAGGAAGCACAGTTCTTTTGTTCTGAGCAAGCTCACTGTTTGGACCCCATAGGAAACACAGTAGAGTAGAAGAGTGCTCTTTTCTCAAAAGCAGAGTGTGTTTCTTGTCAGGCGAGCTAGCGTTTGTTTCCCAGTCCTAAATGGAGTGGAATCACATGCAGTTTCTGTTCCTAAGAACAAGAGTTGTTTTCTGGTAAGGAAAGTCACTATTGCGCTCCCATTGCCATACACAGTGCAAATAGCCCTGCCGTCTTTTCCCAGCAAGTACAGTGTATCGGACTGAAGAGGATCTACTGTTCTTCTCAGGTTCCTAAGCAGACTTGAACTACATGTGGCAATGTTTGTAGGAAGCACAGTTTTTTTGTTCTGAGCAAGCGCACTGTTCGGAACACATAGGAAACACAGTAGAGTAGAAGAGTGCTCTTTTATCAAAAGCAGAGTGTGTTTATGGAAGGCGAGCTAGCGTTTGTTTCCCTGTCCTAAATGGAGTTGAGTCACAAGCAGTTTTTTGTCCTACGAGCAAGAGTTGTTTTCTGGTAAGACGAGTCACTATTGTGCTCCAATTTCCATACACAGTGCAAATAGCACTCGCGTCTGTTCCGAGCAAGTACAGTGTATTGGACTGAAGAGGAGCTGCTGTTCTTGTCAGTTTCCTAAGCAGAGTTGAACTAGATTTGGCCCGTGTATGTAGGAAGCACAGTTCTTTTTTTCTGAGCAAACTCACTGTTTGGACCCCATAGGAAACACAGTAGAGTAGAAGAGTGCTCTTTTCTCAAAAGCAGTGTGTGTTTCATGTAAGGCGAGCTAGCATTTGTTTCCCAGTCCTAAATGGAGTTGATTCACATGCAGTTTCTGGTCCTACGAGCAAGAGTTGTTTTCTGGTAAGGAAAGTCACTATTGTGCTCCCATTGCCATACACAGTACAAATAGCCCTCCCGTCTGTTCCCAGCAAGTGCAGTGTATTGGACTGAAGAGGATCTACTGTTCTTGTCAAGTTCCAAAGCAGACTTGAACTAGATGTGGCCGTGTTTGTAGGAAGCACAGTTTTTTTATTCTGAGCAAGCTCACTGTTCGGAACACATAGGAAACAGTAGAGTAGAAGAGTGCTCTTTTCTCAAAAGCAGAGTGTGTTTCTTGGAAGGCGAACTAGTGTTTGTTTCCCAGTCCTAAATGGAGTTGAGTCACATGCAGTTTTTTGTCCTACGAGCAAGAGTTGTTTTCTGGTAAGACGAGTCACTATTGTGCTCCAATTGCCATACACAGTGCAAATAGCACTCGCGTCTGTTCCCAGCATGTACAATGTATTGGACTGAAGAGGATCTACTGTTCTTGTCAGGTTCCTAAGCAGAGTTGAACTAGATATGGCCGTGTGTGTAGGAAGCACAGTTGTTTTGTTCTGAGCAAGCTCACTGTTCTGGCCCTATAGGAAACACAGTAGAGTAGAAGAGTGCTCTTTTCTCAAAAGCAGATTGTGTTTCTTGTAAGGGGAGCTAGCGTTTGTGTCCCATTCCTATATGGAGTTGAATCACATGCAGTTTCTGGTCCTACGAGCAAGAGTTGTTTTTTGGTAAGAAAAGTCACTATTATGCTCCAATTGCCATACACAGTGCAAATAGCACATGTGTCTGTTCCCAGCAAGTACAGTGTATCAGACTGAAGAGGAGCTACTCTTCTTGTCAGTTTCCTAAGCAGAGTTGAACTAGATATGGCCCGTGTGTGTAGGAAGCACAGTTCTTATGTTCTGAGCAAGCTCACTGTTCTGGCCCTATAGGAAACACAGTAGAGTAGAAGAGTGCACTTTTCTTAAAAGCAGAGTGTGTTTCTTGTAAGGCGAGCTCGCGTTTGTTTCCCAGTCCTAAATGGAGATGAGTCACATGCAGTTTCTGGTCCTACGAGCAAGAGTTGTTTTCTGGTAAGAAGAGTCACTGTTGCGCTCCAAATGTCATATACAGTGCAAATAGCACTCGCTTCTGTTCCCAGCAAGTACAGTGTATCGGACTGAATAGGAGCTACTGTTCTTGTCAGTTTCCTAATCAGACTTGATCTAGATATGGCCGTGTGTGTAGGAAGCACAGTTTTTTTGTTCTGAGCAAGCTCACTGTTCGGAACACATAGGAAACACAGTAGAGTAGAAGAGTGCTCTTTTCTCAAAAGCAGAGTGTGTTTTTGGAAGTCGAGCTAGCGTTTGTTTCCCAGTCCTAAATGGAGTTGAGTCACATGCAGTTTTTTGTCTTACGAGCAAAAGTTGTTTTCTGGTAAGACGAGTCACTATTGTGCTCCAATTGCCATACACAGTGCAAATAGCACTCGCGTCTGTTTCGAGCAAGTACAGTGTATTGGACTGAAGAGGAGCTACTGTTCTTGTCAGTTTCCTAAGCAGAGTTGAACTAGATATGGCCCGAGTGTAGGAAGCACAGTTCTTTTCTTCTGAGCAAGCTCACTGTTCTGGCCCTATAGGAAACACAGTAGAGTAGAAGAGTGCTCTTTTCTCTAAAGCAGAGTGTGTTTCTTGTAAGGCGAGCTAGCGTTTGTTTCCCAGTCCTAAATGGAGTGTAATCACATGCAGTTTCTGGTCCTACGAGCAAGAGTTGTTTTATGGTAAGAAGAGTCACTATTGCGCTGCCATTGCCATACAGAGGACTAATAGCACTGTTGTCTGTTCCCAGTAGTATAGTGTATTGGACTGAAGAGGATCTACAGTTCTTGTCAGGTTCCTAAGCAGAATTGAACTAGATATGGCCGTGTGTGTAGGAAGCACAGTTCTTTTGTTCTGAGCAAGTTCACTGTTCGGACCTCTTAGGAAACACAATAGAGTAGAAGAGTGCTTTTTTCTCTAAATGAGAGTGTGTTTCTTGTAAGGCGAGTTAGTGTTTGTTTCCCAGTCCTAAGTGGAGTTGAATCACATGCAGTTTCTGGTCATACGAGCAAGAGTTGTTTTCTGGTAAGAAGAGTCACTATTGTGCTCCCATTGTCATACACAGGGCAAATAGCACACGCGTCTGTTCCCAGCATGTACAGTGTATTGGACTGAAGAGGATCTACTGTTCTTGTCAGGTTCCTAAGCACAGTTGAACTAGATTTGGCCGTGTGTGTAGGAAGCACAGTTCTTTTGTTCTGAGCAAGCTCACTGTTCTGGCCCTATAGGAAACACAGTAGAGTAGAAGAGTGCTCTTTTCTCAAAAGCAGGGTGTGTTTCATGTAAGGCGAGCTAGCATTTGTTTCCCAGTCCTAAATGGAGTTGAATCACATGCAGTTTCTGGTCCTACGAGCAAGAGTTGTTTTCTGGTAAGGAAAGTCACTATTGCGCTCCCATTGCCATACACAGTGCAAATAGCCCTCCAGTCTGTTCCCAGCAAGTACAGTGTATCAGACTGAAGAGGTTCTACTGTTCTTGTCAGGTTCCTAAGCAGAGTTGAACTAGATATGGCCGTGTGTGTAGGAAGCACGGTTCTTTTGTTCTGAGCAAGCTCACTGTTCTGGCCCTATAGGAAACACAGTAGAGTAGAAGAGTGTTCTTTTCTCAAAAGCAGATTGTGTTTCTTGTAAGGCGAGCTAGCATTTGTTTCCCAGTCCCATATGGAGTTGAATCACATGCAGGTTCTGGTCCTACGAGCAAGAGTTTTTTTTGGTAAGGAAAGTTACTATTGCGCTCCCATTGCCATACACAGTGCAAATAGCACTCGCTTCTGCTCCCAGCAAGTACAGTGTATCGGACTGAAGAGGAGCTACTGTTCTTGTCAGTTTCCTAAGCAGACTTGATCGAGATATGTCCCGCGTGTGTAGGAAGCACATTTCTTTTGTTCTGAGCAAGCTCACTGTTTGGACCCCATAGGAAACAAAGTAGAGTAGAAGAGTGCTCTTTTCTCAAAAGCAGAGTGTGTTTCTTGTAAGGCAAGCTAGCGTTTGTTTCCCAGTCCTAAATGGAGTTGAATCACATGCAGTTTCTGGTCCTACAAGCAAGAGCTGTTTTCTGGTAAGAAGAGCCACTATTGCGCTGCCATTGCCATACACAGGACAAATAGCACTGGCGTCTTTTCCCAGCAAGTACAGTGTATTGGACGAAAGAGGATCTACTGTTCTTGTCAGGTTCCTAATCAGACTTGAACTAGATATGGCCGTGTGTGTTGGAAGCACAGTTTTTTTGTTCTGAGCAAGCTCACTGTTCGGACCCCATAGGTTACACAGTAGAGTAGAAGAGTGCTCTTTTCTCTAAAGCAGAGTGTGTTTCTAGTAAGGCGAGCTCGCGTTTGTTTCCCAGTCCTAAATGGAGTTGTCACAGGCAGTTTTTGGTCCTACGAGCAAGAGTTGTTTTCTGGTAAGAAGAGTCACTATTGCGCTCCAAATGCAATACACAGTGCAAATAGCACACGCATCTGTTCCCAGCAAGTACAGTGTATTGGACTGAATAGGAGCTACTGTTCTTCTCAGTTTCCTAAGCAGAGTTGAGCTAGATATGGCCCGTGTGTAGGAAGCACAGTTCTTTTGTTCTGAGCAAGCTCACTGTTCTGGCCCTATAAGAAACACAGTAGAGTAGAAGAGTGCTCTTTTCTCTAAAGCAGAGTGTGTTTCTTGTAAGGCGAGCTAGCGTTTGTTTCCCAGTCCTAAATGGAGTTGAATCACATGCAGTTTCTGGTCCTACGAGCAAGAGTTGTTTTCTGGTAAGAAGAGTCAATATTGCGCTGCCATTGCCATACACAGGACATATAGCACTGGCGTTTGTTCCCAGCAAGTACAGTGTATCGGACTGAAGAGGAGCTACTGTTCTTGTCAGGTTCCTAAGTAGAATTGAACTAGATATGGCCATGTGTGCAGGAAGCTCAGTTCTTTTGTTCTGAGCAAGCTCACTGTTCGGACGCCATAGGAAACACAGAAGAGTAGAATTGTGCTCTTTTCTCAAAAGCAGAGTGTGTTTCTTGTAATGCGACCTAGCGTTTGTTTCCCAGTCCTAAATTGAGTTGAATCCCATGGAGTTTCTGTTCCTACGAGCAAGAGTTGTTTTCTGGTAAGGAAAGTAACTATTGAGCTCCCATTGCCATACACAGTGCAAATAGCACTCGCGTCTGTTCCCAGCAAATACAGTGTATCGGACTGAAGAGGAGCTACTGTTCTTGTCAGTTTCCTAAGCAGAGTTGAACTAGATATGGTCAGTGTGTGTGGGAAGCACATTTCTTTTGTTCTGAGCAAGCTCACTTTTCGGACCCCATAGGAAACACAGTAGAGTAGAATTGTGCTCTTTTCTCAAAAGCAGAGTGTGTTTCTTGTAAGGCGAGCTAGCGTTTGTTTCCCAGTCCTAAATGAAGTTGAATCCCATGCAGATTCTGTTCCTATGAGCAAGAGCTGTTTTCTGGTAAGGAAAGTAACTATTGAGCTCCCATTGCCATACACAGTGCAAATAGCACTCGCGTCTGTTCCCAGCAAATACAGTGTATCGGACTGAAGAGGAGCTACTGTTCTTGTCAGTTTCCTAAGCAGAGTTGAACTAGATAGGGTCGGTGTGTGTAGGAAGCACAGTTCTTTTGTTCTGAGCAAGCTCACTGTTTGGACCCCATAGGAAACACAGTAGAGTAGAAGAGTGCTCTTTTCTCAAAAGCAGAGTGTGTTTCTTGTCAGGCGAGCTAGCGTTTGTTTCCCAGTTCTAAATGGAGTGGAATCACATGCAGATTCTGTTCCTACGAACAAGAGTTGTTTTCTGGTAAGGAAAGTCACTATTGCGCTCCCATTGCCATACACAGTGCAAATAGCCCTGCCGTCTTTTCCCAGCAAGTACAGTGTATCGGACTGAAGAGGATCTACTGTTCTTCTCAGGTTCCTAAGCAGACTTGAACTACATGTGGCAATGTTTGTAGGAAGCACAGTTTTTTTGTTCTGAGCAAGCGCACTGTTCGGAACACATAGGAAACACAGTAGAGTAGAAGAGTGCTCTTTTCTCAAAAGCAGAGTGTGTTTATGGAAGGCGAGCTAGCGTTTGTTTCCCTGTCCTAAATGGAGTTGAGTCACAAGCAGTTTTTTGTCCTACGAGCAAGAGTTGTTTTCTGGTAAGACGAGTCACTATTGTGCTCCAATTTCCATACACAGTGCAAATAGCACTCGCGTCTGTTCCGAGCAAGTACAGTGTATTGGACTGAAGAGGAGCTGCTGTTCTTGTCAGTTTCCTAAGCAGAGTTGAACTAGATATGGCCCGTGTATGTAGGAAGCACAGTTCTTTTTTTCTGAGCAAGCTCACTGTTTGGACCCCATAGGAAACACAGTAGAGTAGAAGAGTGCTCTTTTCTCAAAAGCAGTGTGTGTTTCATGTAAGGCGAGCTAGCATTTGTTTCCCAGTCCTAAATGGAGTTGAATCCCATGCAGTTTCTGGTCCTACGAGCAAGAGTTGTTTTCTGGTAAGGAAAGTCACTATTGTGCTCCCATTGCCATACACAGTGCAAATAGCCCTCCCGTCTGTTCCCAGCAAGTGCAGTGTATTGGACTGAAGAGGATCTAATGTTCTTGTCAGGTTCCTAAGCAGAGTTGAACTAGATATGGTCCGTGTGTGTAGGAAGCACAGTTGTTTTGTTCTGAGCAAGCTCACTGTTTAGACCCCATAGGAAACACAGTAGAGTAGAAGAGTGCTCATTTCTCAAAAGCAGAGTGTGTTTCTTTTAAGCGAGCTACGTTTGTTTCCCAGTCCTAAATGGAGTTGAATCACATGCAGTTTCTGGTCCTACGAGCAAGAGTTGTTTTATGGTAAGAAGAGTCACTATTGCCCTGCCATTGCCATACACAGGACAAACAGCACTGGAGTCTGTTCGCAGCAAGTACAGTATATTGGGCTGAAGAGGATCTATTGTTCTTGTCAGGTTCCTAAGCAGACTTGAACAAGATATGGCCGTGTGTGTAGGAAGCACAGTTTTTTTGTTCTGAGCAAGCTCATTGTTCGGACCCCATAGCTAACACAGTAGAGTAGAAGAGTGCTTTTTTCTCAAAAGCAGTGTGTGTTTCTTTTAAGGCGAGCTACCGTTTGTTTCCCAGTCCTAAATGGAGTGGAATCACATGCAGTTTGTTTTCCTACGAGCAAGAGTTGTTTTCTGGTAAGGAAAGTCACTATTGTGCTCCCATTGCCATACACAGTACAAATAGCCCTCCCATCTGTTCCCAGCAAGTACAGTGTATTGGAAAGAAGAGGAGCTACTGTTCTTCTCAGTTTCCTAAGCAGAGTTGAACTACATATGGCCCCCGTGTGTAGGAAGCACAGTTCTTTTTTTCTGAGCAAGCTCACTGTTCTGGCCCTATAGGAAACACAGTAGAGTAGAAGAGTGCTCTTTTCTCAAAAGCAGAGTGTGTTTCTTGTAAAGCGAGCTAGAGTTTGTTTCCCAGTCCTAAATGGAGTTGAATCACATGCAGTTTCTGGTCCACGAGCAAGAGTTGTTTTCTGGTAAGAAGAGTCACTATTGCGCTGCCATTGCCATACACAGGACAAATAGCATTGGCGTCTCCTCCCAGCAAGTACACTGCATTGGACTGAAGAGGAGCTACTGTTCTTGTCAGTTTACTAAGCAGAGTTGAACTAGATATGGTCCGTGTGTGTAGGAAGCACAGTTCTTTTGTTCTGAGCAAGCTCACTGTTTGGACCCCATAGGAAACACAGTAGAGTAGAAGAGTGCTCTTTTCTCTAAAGCAGAGTGTATTTCTTGTAAGGCGTGCTAGCGTTTGTTTCGCAGTCTTAAATGGAATTGAATCCCATGCAGTTTCTGGTACTATGAGCAAGAGTTGTTTTATGGTAAGAAGAGTCACTATTTTCCTGCCATTGCCATACACAGGACAAATAGCACTGGCATCTGTTCGCAGCAAGCACAGTGTATTGGGCTGAAGAGGATCTACTGTTCTTGTCAGGTTCCTAAGCAGACTTGAACTAGATATGGCCGTGTGTGTAGGAAGCACAGTTTTTTTTTCTGAGCAAGCTCACTGTTCGGACCCCATAGGAAACACAGTAGAGTAGAAGAGTGCTTTTTTCTCAAAAGCAGAGTGTGTTTCTTTTAAGGCGAGCTAGCGTTTGTTTCCCATTCCTAAATGGAGTGGAATCACATGCAGTTTGTGTTCCTACGAGCAAGAGTTGTTTTCTGGTAAGGAAAGTCACTATTGTGCTCCCATTGCCATACACAGTGCAAATAGCCCTCCCATCTGTTCCCAGCAAGTACAGTGTATTGGACTGAAGAGGCGCTACTGTTCTTCTCAGATTCTTAGCAGAGTTGAACTAGATATGGCTCGTGTGTGTAGGAAGCACAGTTCTTATGTTCTGAGCAAGCTCACTGTTTAGGCCCTTTAGGAAACACAGTAGAGTAGAAGAGTGCACTTTTCTTAAAAGCAGAGTGTGTTTCTTGTAAGGCAAGCTCGCGTTTGTTTCCCAGTCCTAAATGGAGTTGAGTCACATGCAGTTTTTTGTCCTACGAGCAAGAGTTGTTTTCTGGTAAGGAAAGTCACTATTGCGCTCCCCTTGCCATACATAGTGCAAATAGCTCTCGCGTATATTCCCAGCAATTACAGTGTATTGGACTGAAGAGGATCTAATGTTCTTGTCAGGTTCCTAAGCAGAGTTGAACTAGATATGGTCCGTGTGTGTAGGAAGCACAGTTGTTTTGTTCTGAGCAAGCTCACTGTTTAGACCCCATAGGAAACACAGTAGAGTAGAAGAGTGCTCTTTTCTCAAAAGCAGAGTGTGTTTCTTTTAAGCGAGCTACGTTTGTTTCCCAGTCCTAAATGGAGTTGAATCCCATGCAGTTTCTCGTCCTAAGAGCAAGAGTTGTTTTCTGGTAAGAAGAGTCACTATTGCGCTGCCATTGCCATACACAGGACAAATAGCACTGTTGTCTGTTCCCAGCAGTACAGTGTATTGGACTGAAGAGGATCTACTGTTCTTGTCAGTTTCCTAAGCAGAATTGACCTAGGTATGGTGGTGTGTGTAGGAAGCACGGTTTTTTTGTTCTGAGCAAGCTCACTGTTCGGACCTCATAGGAAACACAGTAGAGTAGAAGAGTGCTCTTTTCTCAAAAGCAGAGTGTGTTTCTTGGAAGGCGAGCTAGTGTTTGTTTCCCAGTCCTAAATGGAGTTGAGTCACATGCAGTTTTTTGTCCTACGATCAAGAGTTTTTTTCTGGTAAGACGAGTCACTATTGTGTTCCAATTGCCATACACAGTGCAAATAGCACTCGTGACTGTTCCCAGCAAGTACAGTGTATTGGACTGAATAGGAGCTACTGTTCTTGTCAGTTTCCTAAGAAGAGTTGAACAAGATATGGCCCGTGTGTGTAGGAAGCACAGTTCTTTTGTTCTGAGAAAGCTCACTGTTTGGACCCCATAGGAAACACAGTAGAGTAGAAGAGTGCTCTTTTCTCTAAAGCAGAGTGTTTTTCTTGTAGGGCGAGCTAGCGTTTGTTTCCCAGTCCTAAATGGAGTTGAATCACATGCAATTTCTGGTCCTGCAAGCAAGAGTTGTTTTCTGGTAAGAAGAGTCACTATTGCGCTGCCATTGCCATACACAGGACAAATAGCACTGGCGTCTTTTCCCAGCAAGTACAGTGTATTGGATGGAAGATCTACTGTTCTTGTCAGGTTCCTAAGCAGACTTGAACTAGATATGGCCGTGTGTGTAGGAAGCACAGTTTTTTTGTTCTGAGCAAGCTCACTGTTCGGAACCCATAGGAAACACAGTAGAGTAGAAGAGTGCTCTTTTCTCAAAAGCAGAGTGTGTTTCTTGGAAGGCGAGCTAGCATTTGTTTCCAAGTCCTAAACGGAGTTGAGTCACATGCAGTTTTTTGTCTTACGAGCAAGAGTTGTTTTCTGGTAAGACGAGTCACTATTGTGCTCCAATAGCCATACACAGTGCAAATAGCAGTCCCGTCTGTTCCCAGGAAGTACAGTGTATGGGACTGAAGAGGAGCTACTGTTCTTGTCAGTTTCCTAAGCAGAGTTGAACTAGATATGGCCCGAGTGTAGGAAGCACAGTTCTTTTGTTCTGAGCAAGCTCACTGTTCTGGCCCTATAGGAAACACAGTAGAGTAGAAGAGTGCTCTTTTCTCTAAAGCAGAGTGTGTTTCTTGTAAGGCGAGCTAGCGTTTGTTTCCCAGTCCTAAATGGAGTTGAATCACATGCAGTTTCTGGTCCTACGAGCAAGAGTTGTTTTATGGTAAGAAGAGTCACTATTGCCCTGCCATTGCCATACACAGGACAAATATCATGTTGTCTGTTCCCAGCAGTACAGTGTATTGGACTGAAGAGGATCTACTGTTCTTGTCAGGTTCCTAAGCAGAATTGAACTAGATATGGCCGTGTGTGTAGGAAGCACAGTTCTTTTGTTCTGAGCAAGTTCACTGTTCGGACCTCCTAGGAAACACAATAGAGTAGGAGAGTGCTTTTTTCTCTAAATCAGAGTGTGTTTCTTGTAAGGCGAGTTAGTGTTTGTTTCCCAGTCCTAAGTGGAGTTGAATCACATGCAGGTTCTGGTCCTATGAGCAAGAGTTGTTTTTTGGTAAGGAAAGTCACTATTGCGCTCCCATTGCCATACACAGTGCAAATAGCACTCGCTTCTGCTCCCAGCAAGTACAGTGTATCGGACTGAAGAGGAGCTACTGTTCTTCTCAGGTTCCTAAGCAGACTTGAACTACATGTGGCAATGTTTGTAGGAAGCACAGTTTTTTTGTTCTGAGCAAGCGCACTGTTCGGAACACATAGGAAACACAGTAGAGTAGAAGAGTGCTCTTTTCTCAAAAGCAGAGTGTGTTTCTTGTAAGGCAAGCTAGCGTTTGTTTCCCAGTCCTAAATGGAGTTGAATCACATGCAGTTTCTGGTCCTACAAGCAAGAGCTGTTTTCTGGTAAGAAGAGTCACTATTGCGCTGCCATTGCCATACACAGGACAAATAGCACTGGCGTCTTTTCCCAGCAAGTACAGTGTATTGGACGAAAGAGGATCTACTGTTCTTGTCAGGTTCCTAATCAGACTTGAACTAGATATGGCCGTGTGTGTTGGAAGCACAGTTTTTTTGTTCTGAGCAAGCTCACTGTTCGGACCCCATAGGTTACACAGTAGAGTAGAAGAGTGCTCTTTTCTCTAAAGCAGAGTGTGTTTCTAGTAAGGCGAGCTCGCGTTTGTTTCCCAGTCCTAAATGAGTTGTCACAGGCAGTGTTTGGTCCTACGAGCAAGAGTTGTTTTCTGGTAAGAAGAGTCACTATTGCGCTCCAAATGCAATACAAAGTGCAAATAGCACACGCATCTGTTCACAGCAAGTACAGTGTATTGGACTGAATAGGAGCTACTGTTCTTCTCAGTTTCCTAAGCAGAGTTGAGCTAGATATGGCCCGAGTGTAGGAAGCACAGTTCTTTTGTTCTGAGCAAGCTCACTGTTCTGGCCCTATAAGAAACACAGTAGAGTAGAAGAGTGCTCTTTTCTCTAAAGCAGAGTGTGTTTCTTGTAAGGCGAGCTAGCGTTTGTTTCCCAGTCCTAAATGGAGTTGAATCACATGCAGTTTCTGGTCCTACGAGCAAGAGTTGTTTTCTGGTAAGGAAAGTCACTATTGCGCTCCCATTGCCATACACAGTGCAAATAGCACTTGTGTCTGTTCCCAGCAAGTACAGTGTATCGGACTGAAGAGGAGCTACTGTTCTTGTCAGTTTCCTAAGCAGAGTTGAACTAGATATGGCCCGTGTGTGTAGGAAGCACAGTTCTTTTGTTCTGAGCAAGCTCACTGTTCGTACCCCATAGGAAATACAGTAGAGTAGAAGAGTGCTCTTTTCTCAAAAGCAGAGTGTGTTTCATGGAAGGCAAGCTAGCATTTGTTTCTCAGTCCTAAATAGAGTTGAATCATATGCAGTTTCTGGTCCTACGAGCAAGAGTTGTTTTCTGGTAAGGAAAGTCACTATTGTGATCCCATTGCCATCCACAGTGCAAATAGCACTGGCGTCTGTTCCCAGCAAGTACAGTGTATCGGACTGAAGAGGAGCTATTGTTCTTGTCAGTTTCCTAAACAGAGTTGAACTAGATATGGGCCGTGTGTGTAGAAAGCACAGTTTTTTTTTTTCTGAGCAAGCTCACTGTTCTGGCCCTATAGGAAACACAGTAGAGTAGAAGAGTGCTCTTTTCTCTAAAGCAGAGTGTGTTTCTTGTAAGGCGAGCTACCGTTTGTTTCCCAGTCCTAAATGGAGTTGAATCACATGCAGTTTCTGGTCCTACGAGCAAGAGTTGTTTTATGGTAAGAAGAGTCACTATTGTGCTCCAATTGCCATACACAGGACAAACAGCACTGGAGTCTGTTCGCAGCAAGTACAGTATATTGGGCTGAAGAGGATCTATTGTTCTTGTCAGGTTCCTAAGCAGACTTGAACAAGATATGGCCGTGTGTGTAGGAAGCACAGTTTTTTTGTTCTGAGCAAGCTCATTGTTCGGACCCCATAGCTAACACAGTAGAGTAGAAGAGTGCTTTTTTCTCAAAAGCAGAGTGTGTTTCTTTTAAGGCGAGCTACCGTTTGTTTCCCAGTCCTAAATGGAGTGGAATCACATGCAGTTTGTTTTCCTACGAGCAAGAGTTGTTTTCTGGTAAGGAAAGTCACTATTGTGCTCCCATTGCCATACACAGTGCAAATAGCCCTCCCATCTGTTCCCAGCAAGTACAGTGTATTGGAAAGAAGAGGAGCTACTGTTCTTCTCAGTTTCCTAAGCAGAGTTGAACTACATATGGCCCCTGTGTGTAGGAAGCACAGTTCTTTTTTTCTGAGCAAGCTCACTGTTCTGGCCCTATAGGAAACACAGTAGAGTAGAAGAGTGCTCTTTTCTCAAAAGCAGAGTGTGTTTCTTGTAAAGCGAGCTAGAGTTTGTTTCCCAGTCCTAAATGGAGTTGAATCACATGCAGTTTCTGGTCCACGAGCAAGAGTTGTTTTCTGGTAAGAAGAGTCACTATTGCGCTGCCATTGCCATAGACAGAACAAATAGCATTGGCGTCTGTTCCCAGCAAGTACACTGCATTGGACTGAAGAGGAGCTACTGTTCTTGTCAGTTTACTAAGCAGAGTTGAACTAGATATGGTCCGTGTGTGTAGGAAGCACAGTTCTTTTGTTCTGAGCAAGCTCACTGTTTGGACCCCATAGGAAACACAGTAGAGTAGAAGAGTGCTCTTTTCTCTAAAGCAGAGTGTGTTTCTTGTAAGGCGAGCTACCGTTTGTTTCCCAGTCCTAAATGGAGTGGAATCACATGCAGTTTCTGGTCCTACGAGCAAGAGTTGTTTTCTGGTAAAGAAAGTCACTATTGTGCTCCCATTGCCATACACAGTGCAAATAGCCCTCGCGTCTGTTCCCAGCAAGTACAGTGTATTGGACTGAAGAGGAGCTACTGTTCTTCTCAGTTTCCTAAGCAGAGTTGAACTAGATATGGCCCGTGTGTGTAGGAAGCACAGTTCTTTTTTTCTGAGCAAGCTCACTGTTCTGGCCCTATAGGAAACACAGTAGAGTAGAAGAGTGCTCTTTTCTCAAAAGCGGAGTGTGTTTCTTGTTAGGCGAGCTAGCGTTTGTTTCCTAGTCCTAAATGGAGTTGAATCACATGCAGTTTCAGGTCCTACGATCAAGAGTTCTTTTCTGGTAAGGAAAGTCACATTGCGCTCCCATTGCCATACACAGTGCAAATAGCACTTGCGTCTGTTCCTAGCAAGTACAGTGTATTGGACTGGATAGGTGCTACTGTTCTTGTCAGTTTCCTAAGCAGAGTTGAACTAGATATGGTCCGTGTGTGTAGGAAGCACAGTTCTTTTGTTCTGAGCAAGCTCACTGTTTGGACCCCATAGGAAACACAGTAGAGTAGAAGAGTGCTCTTTTCTCTAAAGCAGAGTGTATTTCTTGTAAGGCGTGCTAGCGTTTGTTTCGCAGTCCTAAATGGAATTGAATCCCATGCAGTTTCTGGTACTATGAGCAAGAGTTGTTTTATGGTAAGAAGAGTCACTATTGCCCTGCCATTGCCATACACAGGACAAATAGCACTGGCATCTGTTCGCAGCAAGTACAGTGTATTGGGCTGAAGAGGATCTACTGTTCTTGTCAGGTTCCTAAGCAGACTTGAACTAGATATGGCCGTGTGTGTAGGAAGCACAGTTTTTTTTTCTGAGCAAGCTCACTGTTCGGACCCCATAGGAAACACAGTAGAGTAGAAGAGTGCTTTTTTCTCAAAAGCAGAGTGTGTTTCTTTTAAGGCGAGCTAGCGTTTGTTTCCCATTCCTAAATGGAGTGGAATCACATGCAGTTTGTGTTCCTACGAGCAAGAGTTGTTTTCTGGTAAGGAAAGTCACTATTGTGCTCCCATTGCCATACACAGTGCAAATAGCCCTCCCATCTGTTCCCAGCAAGTACAGTGTATTGGACTGAAGAGGCGCTACTCTTCTTCTCAGATTCCTAAGCAGAGTTGAACTAGATATGGCCCGTGTGTGTAGGAAGCACAGTTCTTTTTTTCTGAGCAAGCTCACTGTTCTGTTCCTATGGGAAACACAGTAGAGTAGAAGAGTGCTCATTTCTCAAAAGCAGAGTGTGTTTCTTGTAAAGCGAGCTAGAGTTTGTTTCCCAGACCTAAATGGAGTTGAATCACATGCAGTTTCTGGTCCACGAGCAAGAGTTGTTTTCTGGTAAGAAGAGTCACTATTGCGCTGCCATTGCCATACACAGGACAAATAGCATTGGCGTCTGTTCCCAGCAAGTACACTGCATTGGACTGAAGAGGAGCTACTGTTCTTGTCAGTTACTAAGCAGAGTTGAACTAGATATGGTCCGTGTGTGTAGGAAGCACAGTTCTTTTGTTCTGAGCAAGCTCACTGTTTGGACCCCATAGGAAACACAGTAGAGTAGAAGAGTGCTCTTTTCTCTAAAGCAGAGTGTGTTTCTTGTAAGGCGAGCTACCGTTTGTTTCCCAGTCCTAAATGGAGTGGAATCACATGCAGTTTCTGGTCCTACGAGCAAGAGTTGTTTTCTGGTAAAGAAAGTCACTATTGTGCTCCCATTGCCATACACAGTGCAAATAGCCCTCGCGTCTGTTCCCAGCAAGTACAGTGTATTGGACTGAAGAGGAGCTACTGTTCTTCTCAGTTTCCTAAGCAGAGTTGAACTAGATACGGCCCGAGTGTAGGAAGCACAGTTCTTTTGTTCTGAGCAAGCTCACTGTTCTGGCCCTATAGGAAACACAGTAGAGTAGAAGAGTGCTCTTTTCTCAAAAGCGGAGTGTGTTTCTTGTAAGGCGAGCTAGCGTTTGTTTCCTAGTCCTAAATGGAGTTGAATCACATGCAGTTTCAGGTCCTACGATCAAGAGTTCTTTTCTGGTAAGGAAAGTCACATTGCGCTCCCATTGCCATACACAGTGCAAATAGCACTTGCGTCTGTTCCTAGCAAGTACAGTGTATTGGACTGGATAGGTGCTACTGTTCTTGTCAGTTTCCTAAGCAGAGTTGAACTAGATATGGTCCGTGTGTGTAGGAAGCACAGTTCTTTTGTTCTGAGCAAGCTCACTGTTTGGACCCCATAGGAAACACAGTAGAGTAGAAGAGTGCTCTTTTCTCTAAAGCAGAGTGTATTTCTTGTAAGGCGTACTAGCGTTTGTTTCGCAGTCCTAAATGGAATTGAATCCCATGCAGTTTCTGGTACTATGAGCAAGAGTTGTTTTATGGTAAGAAGAGTCACTATTGCACTGCCATTGCCATACACAGGACAAATAGCACTGGCATCTGTTCGCAGCAAGTACAGTGTATTGGGCTGAAGAGGATCTACTGTTCTTGTCAGGTTCCTAAGCAGACTTGAACTAGATATGGCCGTGTGTGTAGGAAGCACAGTTTTATTTTCTGAGCAAGCTCACTGTTCGGACCCCATAGGAAACACAGTAGAGTAGAAGAGTGCTTTTTTCTCAAAAGCAGAGTGTGTTTCTTTTAAGGCGAGCTAGCATTTGTTTCCCATTCCTAAATGGAGTGGAATCACATGCAGTTTGTGTTCCTACGAGCAAGAGTTGTTTTCTGGTAAGGAAAGTCACTATTGTGCTCCCATTGCCATACACAGTGCAAATAGCCCTCCCATCTGTTCCCAGCAAGTACAGTGTATTGGACTGAAGAGGCGCTACTCTTCTTCTCAGATTCCTAAGCAGAGTTGAACTAGATATGGCCCGTGTGTGTAGGAAGCACAGTTCTTTTTTTCTGAGCAAGCTCACTGTTCTGTTCCTATGGGAAACACAGTAGAGTAGAAGAGTGCTCATTTCTCAAAAGCAGAGTGTGTTTCTTGTAAAGCGAGCTAGAGTTTGTTTCCCAGTCCTAAATGGAGTTGAATCACATGCAGTTTCTGGTCCACGAGCAAGAGTTGTTTTCTGGTAAGAAGAGTCACTATTGCGCTGCCATTGCCATACACAGGACAAATAGCACTGGCGTCTGTTCCCAGCAAGTACAGTGTATTGGACTGAAGAGGATCTACTGTTCTTGTCAGGTTCCTAAGCAGACTTGAACTAGATATGGCCGTGTGTGTAGGAAGCACAGTTCTTTTGTTCTCAGCAAGCTCACTGTTCGGACCCTATAGGAAACACAGTAGAGTAGAAGAGTGCTCTTTTATCAAAAGCAGAGTGTGTTTCTTGTAAGGCGAGCTAGCGTTTGTTTCCCAGTCCTAAATGGAGTTGAATCACATGCAGTTTCTGGTCCTATGAGCAAGAGTTGTTTTCTGGTAAGGAAAGTCACTATTGCGCTCCCATTGCCATACACAGTGCAAATAGCACTCGCGTCTGTTCCCAGCAAGTACAGTGTATCGGACTGAAGAGGAGCTACTTTTCTTGTCAGTTTCCTAAGCAGAGTTGAAGTAGATATGGCCCGTGTGTAGGAAGCACAGTTCTTATGTTCTGAGCAAGCTCACTGTTCTGGCCCTTTAGGAAACACAGTAGAGTAGAAGAGTGCTCTTTTCTCTAAAGCAGAGTTTGTTTCTTGTAAGACGAGCTAGCGTTTGTTTCGTAGTCCTAAATGGAGTTGAATCACATGCAGTTTCAGGTCCTACGAACAAGAGTTCTTTTCTGGTAAGGAAAGTCACATTGCGCTCCCATTGCCATACACAGTGCAAATAGCCCTCCCACCTGTTCCCAGCAAGTACAGTGTATTGGACTGAAGAGGAGCTACTGTTCTTCTCAGTTTCCTAAGCAGAATTGAACTAAATATGGCCGTGTGTGTAGGAAGCACAGTTCTTTTGTTCTGAGCAAGCTCACTGTTCTGGCCCTATAGGGAACACAGTAGAGTAGAAGAGTGCTCTTTTCTCTAAAGCAGAGTGTGTTTCTTGTAAGGCAAGCTAGCGTTTGTTTTCCAGTCCTAAATGGAGTTGAATCACATGCAGTTTCTAGTCCTACGAGCAAGAGTTGTTTTATGGTAAGAAGAGTCACTATTGCGCTGCCATTGCCATACACAGGACAAATAGCACTGGCGTCTGCTCCCAGCAAGTACAGTGTATTGGACTGAAGAGGATCTACTGTTCTTGTCAGGTTCCTAAGCAGAATTGAACTATATATGGCCGTGTGTGTAGGAAGCACAGTTCTTTTGTTCTGAGCAAGTTCAGTGTTCGGACTCCATAGGAAACACAGTAGAGTAGAAGAGTGCTCTTTTCTCAAAAGCAGAGTGTGTTTCGTGTAAGGCGAGCTAGCGTTTGTTTCCCAGTCCTAAATGGAGTTGAGTCACATGCAGTATTTTGTCCTACGAGCAAGATTTGTTTTCTGGTAAGACGAGTCACTATTGTGCTCCAATTGCCATACACAGTGCAAATAGCACTCGTGTCTCTTCCCCGCATGTACAGTGTATTGGACTGAAGAGGAGCTACTGTTCTTGTCAGTTTCCTAAGCAGAGTTGAACTAGTTATGGCCCTTGTGTGTAGAAAGCACAGTTCTTTTGTTCTGAGCAAGCTCACTGTTCGGAACATAGGAAACACAGTAGAGTAGAAGAGTGCTCTTTTCTCAAAAGCAGAGTGTGTTTCATGTAAGGCAAGCTAGCATTTGTTTCCCAGACATAAATGGAGTTGAATCACATGGAGTTTCTGGTCCTACGAGCTAGATATGTTTTATGGTAAGGAAAGTCCCTGTTGTGCTCCCATTGCCCTACACAAGGCAAATAGCACTCGCGTCTTTTCCCAGCAAATACAGTGCATTGGACTGAATAGGAGCTACTGTTCTTGTCAGTTTACTAAGCAGAGTTGAACTAGATATGGTCCGTGTGTGTAGGAAGCACAGTTCTTTTGTTCTGAGCAAGCTCACTGTTTGGACCCCATAGGAAACACAGTAGAGTAGAAGAGTGCTCTTTTCTCTAAAGCAGAGTGTATTTCTTGTAAGGCGTGCTAGCGTTTGTTTCGCAGTCCTAAATGGAATTGAATCCCATGCAGTTTCTGGTACTATGAGCAAGAGTTGTTTTATGGTAAGAAGAGTCACTATTGCCCTGCCATTGCCATACACAGGACAAATAGCACTGGCATCTGTTCGCAGCAAGTACAGTGTATTGGGCTGAAGAGGATCTACTGTTCTTGTCAGGTTCCTAAGCAGACTTGAACTAGATATGGCCGTGTGTGTAGGAAGCACAGTTTTTTTTTCTGAGCAAGCTCACTGTTTGGACCCCATAGGAAACACAGTAGAGTAGAAGAGTGCATTTTTCTCAAAAGCAGAGTGTGTTTCTTTTAAGGCGAGCTAGCGTTTGTTTCCCATTCCTAAATGGAGTGGAATCACATGCAGTTTGTGTTCCTACGAGCAAGAGTTGTTTTCTGGTAAGGAAAGTCACTATTGTGCTCCCATTGCCATACACAGTGCAAATAGCCCTCCCATCTGTTCCCAGCAAGTACAGTGTATTGGACTGAAGAGGCGCTACTGTTCTTCTCAGATTCCTAAGCAGAGTTGAACTAGATATGGCCCGTGTGTGTAGGAAGCACAGTTCTTTTTTTCTGAGCAAGCTCACTGTTCTGTTCCTATGGGAAACACAGTAGAGTAGAAGAGTGCTCATTTCTCAAAAGCAGAGTGTGTTTCTTGTAAAGCGAGCTAGAGTTTGTTTCCCAGTCCTAAATGGAGTTGAATCACATGCAGTTTCTGGTCCACGAGCAAGAGTTGTTTTCTGGTAAGAAGAGTCACTATTGCGCTGCCATTGCCATACACAGGACAAATAGCATTGGCGTCTGTTCCCAGCAAGTACACTGCATTGGACTGAAGAGGAGCTACTGTTCTTGTCAGTTTACTAAGCAGAGTTGAACTAGATATGGTCCGTGTGTGTAGGAAGCACAGTTCTTTTGTTCTGAGCAAGCTCACTGTTTGGACCCCATAGGAAACACAGTAGAGTAGAAGAGTGCTCTTTTCTCTAAAGCAGAGTGTGTTTCTTGTAAGGCGAGCTACCGTTTGTTTCCCAGTCCTAAATGGAGTGGAATCACATGCAGTTTCTGGTCCTACGAGCAAGAGTTGTTTTCTGGTAAAGAAAGTCACTATTGTGCTCCCATTGCCATACACAGTGCAAATAGCCCTCGCGTCTGTTCCCAGCAAGTACAGTGTATTGGACTGAAGAGGAGCTACTGTTCTTCTCAGTTTCCTAAGCAGAGTTGAACTAGATATGGCCCGTGTGTGTAGGAAGCACAGTTCTTTTTTTCTGAGCAAGCTCACTGTTCTGGCCCTATAGGAAACACAGTAGAGTAGAAGAGTGCTCTTTTCTCAAAAGCGGAGTGTGTTTCTTGTAAGGCGAGCTAGCGTTTGTTTCCTAGTCCTAAATGGAGTTGAATCACATGCAGTTTCAGGTCCTACGATCAAGAGTTCTTTTCTGGTAAGGAAAGTCACATTGCGCTCCCATTGCCATACACAGTGCAAGTAGCACTTGCGTCTGTTCCTAGCAAGTACAGTGTATTGGACTGGATAGGTGCTACTGTTCTTGTCAGTTTCCTAAGCAGAGTTGAACTAGATATGGTCCGTGTGTGTAGGAAGCACAGTTCTTTTGTTCTGAGCAAGCTCACTGTTTGGACCCCATAGGAAACACAGTAGAGTAGAAGAGTGCTCTTTTCTCTAAAGCAGAGTGTATTTCTTGTAAGGCGTGCTAGCGTTTGTTTCGCAGTCCTAAATGGAATTGAATCCCATGCAGTTTCTGGTACTATGAGCAAGAGTTGTTTTATGGTAAGAAGAGTCACTATTGCACTGCCATTGCCATACACAGGACAAATAGCACTGGCATCTGTTCGCAGCAAGTACAGTGTATTGGGCTGAAGAGGATCTACTGTTCTTGTCAGGTTCCTAAGCAGACTTGAAATAGATATGGCCGTGTGTGTAGGAAGCACAGTTTTTTTTTTCTTAGCAAGCTCACTGTTCGGACCCCATAGGAAACACAGTAGAGTAGAAGAGTGCTTTTTTCTCAAAAGCAGAGTGTGTTTCTTTTAAGGCGAGCTAGCGTTTGTTTCCCATTCCTAAATGGAGTGGAATCACATGCAGTTTGTGTTCCTACGAGCAAGAGTTGTTTTCTGGTAAGGAAAGTCACTATTGTGCTCCCATTGCCATATACAGTGCAAATAGCCCTCCCATCTTTTCCCAGCAAGTACAGTGTATTGGACTGAAGAGGCGCTACTGTTCTTCTCAGATTCCTAAGCAGAGTTGAACTAGATATGGCCCGTGTGTGTAGGAAGCACAGTTCTTTTTTTCTGAGCAAGCTCACTGTTCTGTTCCTATGGGAAACACAGTAGAGTAGAAGAGTGCTCATTTCTCAAAAGCAGAGTGTGTTTCTTGTAAAGCGAGCTAGAGTTTGTTTCCCAGTCCTAAATGAAGTTGAATCACATGCAGTTTCTGGTCCACGAGCAAGAGTTGTTTTCTGGTAAGAAGAGTCACTATTGCGCTGCCATTGCCATACACAGGACAAATAGCACTGGCGTCTGTTCCCAGCAAGTACAGTGTATTGGACTGAAGAGGATCTACTGTTCTTGTCAGGTTCCTAAGCAGACTTGAACTAGATATGGCCGTGTGTGTAGGAAGCACAGTTCTTTTGTTCTGAATAAGCTCACTGTTCTGGACCTATAGGAAACACATTAGAGTAGAAGAGTGCTCTTTTATCAAAAGCAGAGTGTGTTTCTTGTAAGGCGAGCTAGCGTTTGTTTCCCAGTCCTAAATGGAGTTGAATCACATGCAGTTTCTGGTCCTATGAGCAAGAGTTGTTTTCTGGTAAGGAAAGACACTATTGCACTCCCATTGCCATACACAGTGCAAATAGCACTCGCGTCTGTTCCCAGCAAGTACAGTGTATCGGACTGAAGAGGAGCTACTTTTCTTGTCAGTTTCCTAAGCAGAGTTGAAGTAGATATGGCCCGTGTGTAGGAAGCACAGTTCTTATGTTCTGAGCAAGCTCACTGTTCTGGCCCTTTAGGAAACACAGTAGAGTAGAAGAGTGCTCTTTTCTCTAAAGCAGAGTTTGTTTCTTGTAAGGCGAGCTAGCGTTTGTTTCCTAGTCCTAAATGGAGTTGAATCACATGCAGTTTCAGGTCCTACGAACAAGAGTTCTTTTCTGGTAAGGAAAGTCACATTGCGCTCCCATTGCCATACACAGTGCAAATAGCCCTCCCACGTGTTCCCAGCAAGTACAGTGTATTGGACTGAAGAGGAGCTACTGTTCTTCTCAGTTTCCTAAGCAGAATTGAACTAAATATGGCCGTGTGTGTAGGAAGCACAGTTCTTTTGTTCTGAGCAAGCTCACTGTTCTGGCCCTATAGGGAACACAGTAGAGTAGAAGAGTGCTCTTTTCTCTAAAGCAGAGTGTGTTTCTTGTAAGGCGAGCTAGCGTTTGTTTTCCAGTCCTAAATGGAGTTGAATCTCATGCAGTTTCTAGTCCTATGAGCAAGAGTTGTTTTATGGTAAGAAGAGTCACTATTGCGCTGCCATTGCCATACACAGGACAAATAGCACTGGCGTCTGCTCCCAGCAAGTACAGTGTATTGGACTAAAGAGGATCTACTGTTCTTGTCAGGTTCCTAAGCAGAATTGAACTATATATGGCCGTGTGTGTAGGAAGCACAGTTCTTTTGTTCTGAGCAAGTTCAGTGTTCGGACTCCATAGGAAACACAGTAGAGTAGAAGAGTGCTTTTTTCTCAAAAGCAGAGTGTGTTTCTTTTAAGGCGAGCTAGCGTTTGTTTCCCATTCCTAAATGGAGTGGAATCACATGCAGTTTGTGTTCCTACGAGCAAGAGTTGTTTTCTGGTAAGGAAAGTCACTATTGTGCTCCCATTGCCATACACAGTGCAAATAGCCTTCCCATCTTTTCCCAGCAAGTACAGTGTATTGGACTGAAGAGGCGCTACTGTTCTTCTCAGATTCCTAAGCAGAGTTGAACTAGATATGGCCCGTGTGTGTAGGAAGCACAGTTCTTTTTTTCTGAGCAAGCTCACTGTTCTGTTCCTATGGGAAACACAGTAGAGTAGAAGAGTGCTCATTTCTCAAAAGCAGAGTGTGTTTCTTGTAAAGCGAGCTAGAGTTTGTTTCCCAGTCCTAAATGAAGTTGAATCACATGCAGTTTCTGGTCCACGAGCAAGAGTTGTTTTCTGGTAAGAAGAGTCACTATTGCGCTGCCATTGCCATACACAGGACAAATAGCACTGGCGTCTGTTCCCAGCAAGTACAGTGTATTGGACTGAAGAGGATCTACTGTTCTTGTCAGGTTCCTAAGCAGACTTGAACTAGATATGGCCGTGTGTGTAGGAAGCACAGTTCTTTTGTTCTGAATAAGCTCACTGTTCTGGACCTATAGGAAACACATTAGAGTAGAAGAGTGCTCTTTTATCAAAAGCAGAGTGTGTTTCTTGTAAGGCGAGCTAGTGTTTGTTTCCCAGTCCTAAATGGAGTTGAATCACATGCAGTTTCTGGTCCTATGAGCAAGAGTTGTTTTCTGGTAAGGAAAGACACTATTGCACTCCCATTGCCATACACAGTGCAAATAGCACTCGCGTCTGTTCCCAGCAAGTACAGTGTATCGGACTGAAGAGGAGCTACTTTTCTTGTCAGTTTCCTAAGCAGAGTTGAAGTAGATATGGCCCGTGTGTAGGAAGCACAGTTCTTATGTTCTGAGCAAGCTCACTGTTCTGGCCCTTTAGGAAACACAGTAGAGTAGAAGAGTGCTCTTTTCTCTAAAGCAGAGTTTGTTTCTTGTAAGGCGAGCTAGCGTTTGTTTCCTAGTCCTAAATGGAGTTGAATCACATGCAGTTTCAGGTCCTACGAACAAGAGTTCTTTTCTGGTAAGGAAAGTCACATTGCGCTCCCATTGCCATACACAGTGCAAATAGCCCTCCCACGTGTTCCCAGCAAGTACAGTGTATTGGACTGAAGAGGAGCTACTGTTCTTCTCAGTTTCCTAAGCAGAATTGAACTAAATATGGCCGTGTGTGTAGGAAGCACAGTTCTTTTGTTCTGAGCAAGCTCACTGTTCTGGCCCTATAGGGAACACAGTAGAGTAGAAGAGTGCTCTTTTCTCTAAAGCAGAGTGTGTTTCTTGTAAGGCGAGCTAGCGTTTGTTTTCCAGTCCTAAATGGAGTTGAATCTCATGCAGTTTCTAGTCCTACGAGCAAGAGTTGTTTTATGGTAAGAAGAGTCACTATTGCGCTGCCATTGCCATACACAGGACAAATAGCACTGGCGTCTGCTCCCAGCAAGTACAGTGTATTGGACTAAAGAGGATCTACTGTTCTTGTCAGGTTCCTAAGCAGAATTGAACTATATATGGCCGTGTGTGTAGGAAGCACAGTTCTTTTGTTCTGAGCAAGTTCAGTGTTCGGACTCCATAGGAAACACAGTAGAGTAGAAGAGTGCTCTTTTCTCAAAAGCAAAGTGTGTTTCTTGTAAGGCGAGCTAGTGTTTGTTTCCCAGTCCTAAATGGAGTTGAATCACATGCAGTTTCTGGTCCTACAAGCAAGAGTTGTTTTATGGTAAGAAGAGTCACTAATGTGCTGCCATTGCCAAACACAGGACAAATAGCACTGGCGTCTGTTCCCAGCAAGTACACTGTATTGGACTGAAGAGGATCTACTGTTCTTGTCAGGTCCCTAGCAGACTTGAACTAGATATGTCCGTGTGTGTAGGAAGCACAGTTCTTTTGTTCTCAACAAGCTCACTGTTCGGACCCCATAGGAAACACAGTAGAGTAGATGAGTGCTCTTTTCTCAAAAGCAGAGTGTGTTTCTTGTAAGGCATGCTAGCGTTTGTTTCCCAGTCCTAAATGGTGTTGAATCACATGCAGTTTCTGGTCCTACGAGCAAGAGTTGTTTTCTGGTAAGGAAAGTCACTATTGTGCTCCCATTGCCATACACAGTGCAAATAGCACTCGTGTCTGTTCCCAGCAAGTACAGTGTATCGGACTGAAGAGGAGCTACTGTTCTTGTCAGTTTCCTAAGCAGAGTTGAACTAGTTATGGCCCGTGTGTGTAGGAAGCACAGTTCTTATGTTCTGAGCAAGCTCACTGTTCTGGCCCTATAGGAAACACAGTAGAGTAGAAGAGTGCTCTTTTCTCTAAAGCAGAGTGTGTTTCTTGTAAGGCAAGCTAGCGTTTGTTTCCTAGTCCTAAATGGAGTTGAATCACAAGCAGTTTCAGGTCCTACGAACAAGAGTTGTTTTCTGGTAAGGAAAGTCACATTGCGCTCAAATTGCCATACACTGTGCAAATATCACTCACGTCTGTTCCCAGCAAGTACAGTGTATTGGACTGAAGAGGATCTACTGTTCTTGTCAGGTTCCTAAGCAGACTTGAACTAGATATGGCCGTGTGTGTAGGAAGCACAGTTTTTTTGTTTTGAGCAAGCTCACTGTTCTGGCCCTATAGGAAGCACAGTAGAGTAGAAGAGTGCTCTTTTCTCAAAAGCAGAGTGTGTTTCTTGTAAAGCGAGCTAGAGTTTGTTTCCCAGTCCTAAATGGAGTTGAGTCACATGCAGTTTTTTGTTCTATGTGCAAGAGTTGTTTTCTGGTAAGACGAGTCACTATTGTGCTCCAAATGCCATACACAGTGCAAATAGCACTGGCGTCTGTTCCCAGCAAGTACAGTGTGTTGGACTGAAGAGGATCTACTGTTCTTGTCAGTTATCTAAGCAGAGTTGAACTAGATATGGCCCGTGTAGAAAGCACAGTTCTTTTGTACTGAGCACGCTCACTGTTCTGGCCCTGTAGGAAACACAGTAGAGTAGAAGAGTGCTCTTTTTCTAAAGCAGAGTGTGTTTCTTGTAAGGCGAGCTAGCATTTGTTTCCCAGTCCTAAATCGCGTTGAATCCCATGCAGTTTATGGTCCTAAGAGCAAGAGTTGTTTTCTGGTAAGGCAAGTCACTATTGCGCTATCATTGCCATACACAGTGTAAATAGCACTCGCGTCTGTTCCCAGCAAGTACAGTGTATTGGACTGAAGAGGAGCTACTGTTCTTGTCAGTTTCCTAAGCAGAGTTGAACTACATATGGTCCGTGTGTGTAGGAAGCACAGTTCTTTTGTTCTGAGCAAGCTCACTGTTTGGACCCCATAGGAAACACAGTAGAGTAGAAGAGTGCTCTTTTCTCTAAAGCAGTGTGTTTCTTGTAAGGTGAGCTAGCGTTTGTTTCCCAGTCCTAAATGGAGTTGAATCACATGCAGTTTCTGGTCCTACGACCAAGAGTTGTTTTCTGGTAAGGAAAGTCACTATTGTGCTCCCATTGCCATACACAGTGCAAATAGCACATGCGTCTGTTCCCAGCAAGTACAGTGTATTGGACTGAAGAGGAGCTACTCTTCTTGTCAGTTTCCTAAGCAGAGTTGAACTAGATATGGCCCGTGTGTCTAGGAAGCACAGTTCATTTGTTCTGAGCAAGCTAACTGTTCTGGCCCTATAGGAAACACAGTAGAGTAGAAGAGTGCTCTTCTCTCAAAAGCAGAGTGTGTTTCTTGTAAGGTGAGCTAGAGTTTGTTTCCCAGTCCTAAATGGAGTTGAGTCAAATGCAGTTTTTGGTCCTACGAGCAATAGTTGTTTTCTGGTAAGACGAGTCACTATTGTGCTCCAATTGCCATACACAGTGCACATAGCACTCGCGTCTGTTCTCAGCAATACAGTGTATCGGACGGAAGAGGAGCTGCTGTTCTTGTCAGTTTCCTAAGCAGAGTGAAATAGATATGGCCCGTGTGTTTAGGAAGCACAGTTATTATGTTCTGAGCAAGCTCACTGTTCTGGTCCTACAGGAAACACAGTAGAGTAGAAGAGTGCTCTTTTCTCTAAAGCAGAGTGTGTTTCTTGTAAGGCGAGCTCGCGTTTGTTTCCCAGTCCTAAATGGAGTTGAATCACAGACAGTTTCTGGTCCTACGAGCAAGAAATGTTTTCTGGTAAGGGAAGTCATTATTGTGCTCCCATTGCCATACACAGTGCAAATAGCACATGTGTCTGTTCCCAGCAAGTACAGTGTATTGGACTGAAGAGGAGCTACTGTTCTTGTCAGGTTCCTAAGCAGAGTTGAACTAGATATGGCCCCTGTGTGTAGGAAGCGAGTTCTTATGTTATGAGCAAGCTCACTGTTCTGGCCCTATAGGAAACACAGTAGAGTAGAAGAGTGCTCTTTTCTCTAAAGCAGAGTGTGTTTCTTGTAAGGCGAGCTAGCGTTTGTTTCCCAGTCCTAAATGGAGTTGAGTCACATGCAGTTTTTTGTCCTATGAGCAAGAGTTGTTTTCTGGTAAGACTAGTAAATATTGTTCTCCAATTGCCATACACAGTGAAAATAGCACTCGCGTCTGTTCCACGCAAGTAAAGTGTATTGGACTGAAGAGGAGCTACTGTTCTTGTCAGTTTCCTAAGCAGAGTTGAACTAGATATGGCCCGTGTGTGTAGGAAGCACAGTTCTTTTGTTCTGAGCAAGCTCACTGTTCAGACCCCATAGGAAACACAGTAGAGCAGAAGAGTGCTCTTTTCTCAAAAGCAGAGTGTGTTTCATGTAAGGCGAGCTAGCATTTCTTTCCCAGTCCTAAATGGAGTTGAATCACATGCAGTTTCTGGTCCTACGAGCAAGAGTTGTTTTCTGGTAAGGAAAGTCACTATTGTGCTCCCATTGCCACACACAGTGCAAGTAGCACTCGCGTTGGTTCCCAGAAAGTACAGTGTATCGGACTGAAGAGGAGCTACTGTTCTTGTCAGTTTCTTAAGCAGAGTTGAACTAGATATGACCCATGTGTAGGAAGCCCAATTCTTTTGTTCTGAGCAAGCTCACTGTTCTGGCCCTATAGGAAACACAGTAGAGTAGAAGAGTGCTCTTTTCTCTAATGCAGAGTGTGTTTCTTGTGAGGCGAACTAGTGTTTGTTTCCCAGTCCTAAATGGAGTTGAATCACATGCAGTTTCTGGTCCTACGAGCAAGAGTTGTTTTATGGTAAGAAGAGTCACTATTGCGCTGCCTTTGCCATACACAGGACAAATAGCACTGTCATTTGTTCCCAGCAAGTACAGTGTATTGGACTGAAGAGGATCTACTGTTCTTGTCAGTTTCCTAAGCAGAGTTGAACTAGATATGGCCCGTGTGTGGGAAGCACAGTTCTTTTGTTCTGAGCAAGCTCACTGTTCTGGCCCTATAGGAAACACAGTAGAGTAGAAGAGTGCTCTTTTTCTAAAGCAGAGTGTGTTTCTTGTAAGGCGACCTAGCATTTGTTTCCCAGTCCTAAATGGTGTTGAATCACATGCAGTTTGTGGTCCTACGAGCAAGAGTTGTTTTCTGGTAAGGAAAGTCACTATTGCGCTCTAATTGCCATACACAGTGTAAATAGCACTCGCGTCTGTTCCCAGCAAGTACAGTGTATTGGACTGAAGAGGAGCTACTGTTCTTGTCAGTTTCCTAAGCAGAGTTGAACTGCATATGGTCCGTGTGTGTAGGAAGCACAGTTCTTTTGTTCTGAGCAAGCTCACTGTTCGGACCCCATAGGAAACACAGTAGAGTAGAAGAGTGCTCTTTTCTCTAAAGCAGTGTGTTTCTTGTAAGGCGAGCTAGCGTTTGTTTCCCAGTCCTAAATGGAGTTGAATCACATGCAGTTTCTGGTCCTACGAGCAAGAGTTGTTTTCTGGTAAGGAAAGTCACTATTGCGCTCCCATTACCATACACAGTGCAAATAGCACATGCGTCTGTTCCCAGCATGTACAGTGTATTGGACTGAACAGGAGCTACTGTTCTTTTCAGTTATCTAAGCAGAATTGAACTAGATATGGCAGAATTTGTAGGAAGCACAGTTCTTTTGTTCTGAGCAAGCTCACTCTTCTGGCCCTATAGGAAACACAGTAGAGTAGAAGAGTGCTCTTTTCTCAAAAGCAGAGTGTGTTTCTTGTAAGGCGAGCTAGTGTTTGTTTCCCAGTCCTAAATGGAGTTGAATCACATGCAGTTTTTGGTCCTATGAGCAAGAGTTGTTTTCTGGTAATAAAGTCACTATTGCGCTCCCATTGCCATACATAGTGCAAATAGCACTCGCATCTGTTCCCAGCAAGTACAGTGTATTGGACTGAAGCGGAGCTACTGTTCTTGTCAGTTTCCTAAGCAGAGATGAACTAGATATGGCCCGTGTGTGTAGAAAGCACAGTTCTTTTGTTCTGAGCAAGCTCACTGTTCAGACCCCCTAGGAAACACAGTAGAGTAGAAGAGTGCTCTTTTCTCAAAATCAGAGAGTCTTTCTTGTAAGGCGAGCTAGTGTTTGTTTCCCAGTCAGAAATGGAGTTGAATCCCATGCAGTTTCTTGTCCTATGAGTAAGAGTTGTTTTCTGATAAGAAGAGTCACTATTGTGCTCCTATTGCCATACACAGTGCAAATAGCACTCGCGTCTGTTCCCAGCTAGTACAGTGTATTGGACTGTAGAGGAGCTACCGTTCTTGTCAGTTTCCTAAGCAGAATTGAACTATATGGCCCGTGTGTGTAGGAAGCACAGTTCTTTTGTTCTGAGCATGCTCAATGTTCGGACCCCTTAGGAAAAACAGTAGATTAGAAGAGTGCTCTTTTCTCAAAAGCAGAGTGTGTTTCTTGTAAGGCGAGCTAGTGTTTGTTTCCCAGTCAGAAATGGAGTTGAATCCCATGCAGTTTCTGGTCCTACGAGCAAGAGGTATTTTCTGGTAAGGAATGTCACCATTGCGCTCCCATTTCCTTACACAGTGCAAATAGCACTCGCGTCTGTTCCCAGCAAGTACAGTGTATTGGACTGAAGCGGAGCTACTGTTCTTGTCAGTTTCCTAAGCAGAGATGAACTAGATATGGCCCGTGTGTGTAGGAAGCACAGTTCTTTTGGTCTGAGCAAGCACACTGTTCAGACCACCTAGGAAACACAGTAGAGTAGAAGAGTGCTCTTTTCTCAAAAGCAGAGTGTGTTTTTTGTAAGGCGAGATAGCGTTTGTTTCCCAGTCCTAAATGGAGTTGAATCACATGCAGTTTTTTGTCCTACGGCCAAGAGTTGTTTTCTGGTAAGGAAAGTCACTATTGTGCTCCCATTTACAAACACAGTGCAAATAGTACTCGCATCTGTTCCCAGCAAGTTCAGTGTATTGGACTGAATAGGAGCTACTGTTCTTGTCAGTTTCCTAAGCAGAGTTGATCTACATATGGTCCGTGTGTGTAGGAAGCACAGTCCTTTTGTTCTGAGCAAGATCACTGTTCGGACCCCAAAGGAAACACAGTAGAGTAGAAGAGTGCTCTTTTCTCAAAAGCAGAGTTGTTTCTTGTAAGGCGAGCTAGCATTTGTTTCCCAGTCCTAAATGGAGTTGAATCCCATGCAGTTTTAGGTCCTACGAGCAACAGTTGTTTTCTGGTAATAAAGTCACTGTTGCACTCCCATTGCCATACACAGTGTAAATAGCACTCGCATCTGTTCCCAGCAAGTACAGTGTATTGGATTGAAGCGGAGCTACTCTTCTTGTCAGTTTCCTAAGCAGAGTTGAACTAGACATGGCCCGTGTGTGCAGGAAGCCCAGTTCTTTTGTTCTGAGCAAGCTCACTGTTCGGACCCCATAGGATACACAGTCGAGTAGAAGAGTGCTCTTTACTCAAAAGCAGAGTGTGTTTCTTGTTACGTGAGCTAGCGTTTGTTTCCTAGTCCTAAAAGGAGTTGAATCACATGCAGTTTCTTGTCCTACGAGCAAGAGTTTTTTTCTGGTAATAAGAGTCACTATTGCGCTCCCATTGTCATGCACAGGGCAAATAGCACTGGTGTCTGTTCCCAGAATGTACAGTGTATTGCACTGAACAGGAGCTACTGTTCTTTTCAGTTTCCTAAGCAGAATTGAACTAGATATGGCGGTATTTGTAGGAAGCACAGTTCTTTGTTCTGAGCAAGCTCACTGTTCTGGCCCTATAGGAAACACAGTAGAGTAGAAGAGTGCTCTTTTCTCAAAAGCAGAGTGTGTTTCTTGTAAGGCGAGCTAGCATTTCTTTCCCAGTCCTAAATGGAGCTGAATCACATGCAGTTTCTGGTCCTACGAGCAAGAGTTGTTTTCTGGTAAGAAGAGTCACTATTGCACTCCCATTGTCATACACAGGTCAAATAGCACTGGCGTCTGTTTACCGCAAGTACAGTGTATTGGACTGAACAGGAGCTACTGTTCTTGTCAGTTTCCTAAGCAGAATTGAACTAGATATGGCCGTGTGTGTAGGAAGCACAGTTCTTTTGTTCTGAGAAAGCTCACTGTTCGGACCCCATAGGAAACACAGTAGAGTAGAAGAGTGCTATTTTCTCAAAAGCAGAGTGTGTTTCTTGTAAGAAGAGCAAGTGTTTGTTTCCCAGTCTGAAATGGAGTTGAATCCCATGCAGTTTCTGGTCCTAGGAGCAAGAGATGTTTTCTGGTAAGAAGATTCACTATTGCACTCCCATTGTCATATAAAGGGCGAATAGCATTGGTGTCTATTCCCAGCAGGTGCAGTGTATGGGACTGAAGATGAGCTACTGTTCTTGTCAGTTTCCTAAGCAGAGTTGAACTAGATATAGCCCGTGTGTGTAGGAAGCACAGTTCTTTTTTTCTGAGCAAGCACACTGTTAGGACCCCAAAGGAAACACTGTAGAGTAGAAGAGTGCTCTTTTCTCAAAAGCAGAGTGTGTTTCTTGTAAGGCGAGCTAGTGTTTTTTCCCAGTCTGAAATGGAGTGGAATCCCATGCAGTTTCTGGTCCTATGAGCAAGAGTTGTTTTCTGGTAAGAAGAGTCACTATTGCAATCCCATTGCCATACACAGGGCATATAGCACTCGCGTCTGTTCGCAGCAAGTACAGTGTATTGTTCTGAAGATGAGCTACTGTTCTTGTCAGTTTCCTAAGCAGAGTTGAACTAGATATGGCCCCTGTGTGTAGGAAGCACAGTTCTTTTGTTCTGAGCAAGCTCACTATTCTGGCCCTATAGGAAACACAGTAGAGTAGAAGAGTGCTCTTTTCTCCAAAGCAGAGTGTGTTTCTTGTAAGGCGAGCTAGCGTTTGTTTCCCGTCCTAAATGGAGTTGAATCACATGCAGTTTCTGGTCCTACGAGCTAAAGTTGTTTTCTGGTAAGAAGAGTCACTATTGCGCTCCCATTGTCATACACAAGGCAAATAGCACTGGCGTCTGTTCCCAGCATGTACAGTGTATTGGAATGAAGAGGATCTACTGTTCTTGTCAGTTTCCTAAGCAAAATTGAACTAGAGATTGCCGTGTGTATAGGAAGCACATTTCTTTTGTTCTGAGCAAGCTCACTGTTCTGGCCCTATAGGAAACACAGTCGAGTAGAAGAGTGATCTTTTCTCAAAAGCAAAGTGTGTTTCTTGTAAGGCGAGCTAGTGTTTGTTTCCCAGTCTTAAATGGAGTTGAATCACATGCAGTTATTGGTCCTACAAGTAAGAGGTGTTTTCTGGTAAGGAAAGTCACTATTGTGCTCCCATTGCCATACACAGTGCAAATCGCACTCACGTCTGTTCCCAGCAAGTACAGTGTATTGGACTGAAAAGGAGCTACTGTTCTTGTCAGTTTCCTAAGCAGAGTTGAACTAGATATAGTCGGTGTGTGTAGGAAGCACAGTTCTTTTGTTCTGAACAAGCTCACTGTTCTGGACCTATAGGAAACACATTAGAGTAGAAGAGTGCTCTTTTCTCAAAAGCAGAGTGTGTTTCTTGTAAGGCGAGCTAGCGTTTGTTTCCCAGTCCTAAATGGAGTTGAATCACATGCAGTTTTTTGTCCTACGAGCAAGAGTTGTTTTCTGGTAAGAAGAGTCACTATTGTGCTCCCATTGCCATACACAGTGCAAATAGCACTCGCGTTTGTTCCCAGCAAGTACAGTGTATTGGACTGAAGCGGAGCTACTGTTCTTGTCAGTTTCCTAAGCAGAGTTGAACTAGATATGGCCCGTGTGTGTAGGAAGCACAGTTCTTTTGTTCTGAGCAAGCTCACTGTTCGGACCCCATAGGAAACAAAGTAGAGTAGAAGAGTGCTCTTTTCTCAAAAGCAGAGTGTGTTTCTTGTAAGGGGAGCTAGTGTTTGTTTCCCAATCCTAAATGGAGTGGAAACACATGCAGTTTCTGGTCCTACGAGCAAGAGTTTTTTCTGGTAAGAAGAGTCACTATTGCGCTCACATTGTCATACACAGGGCAAATAGCACTGGCGTCTGTTCCCAGCATGTACAGTGTATTGGACTGAAAAGGATCTACTGTTCTTCTCTTTTTCCTAAGCAGAGGTGAACTAGATATGGCCCGTGTGTGTAGAAAGCGCAGTTCTTTTGTTCTGAGCAAGCTCACTGTTCGAACCCATAGTAAACACAGTAGAGTAGAAGCGTGCTCTGTTCTCAAAAGCAGAGTGTGTTTCTTTGAAGGCAAGCTAGCGTTTGTTTTCCAGTCCTAAATGGAGTTGAATGATATGCAGTTTTTGGTCCTACAAGCTAGAGTTGTTTTCTGGTAAGGAAAGTCACTATTGCACTCCCATTGCCATACATTTTGCAAAAAGCACTAACGTCTGTTCCCAGCAAGTACAGTGTATTGGACTGAAGAGGAGCTACTGTTCTTGTCAGTTTCCTAAGCAGAGTTGAACTAGATACGGCACCTGTGTGTAGGAAGCACAGTTCTTTTGTTCTGAGCAAGCTCACTGTTCGGACCCCATAGGAAACACAGTAGAGTAGAAGAGTGCTCTTTTCTCAAAAGCAGAGTGTGTTTCTTGTAAGTCGAGCTAGCGTTTGTTTCCCAGTCCTAAATGGAGTTGAATCACATGCAGTTTCTTGTCCTACGAGCAAGTGTTGTTTTCTGGTAAGAAGAGTCATTATTGCGCTCCCATGGTCATACACATTACAAATAGCACTGGCGTCTGTTCCCAGCATGTACAGTGTATTGGACTGAAGAGGATCTACTGTTCTTGTCAGTTTCCTAAGCAGAATTGAACTAGATATTGCCGTGTGTGTAGGAAGCACAGTTCTTTTGTTCTGAGCAAGCTCACTGTTCTGGCCCCATAGGAAACACAGTGGAGTAGAAGAGTGATCTTTTCTCAAAAGCAAAGTGTGTTTCTTGTAAGGCGAGCTATTGTTTGTTTCCCAGTCATAAATGGAGTTGAATCACATGCAATTTTTGGTCCTACGAGCAAGAGGTGTTTTCTGGCAAGGAAAGTCACTATTGTGCTCCCATTTCCATACACAGTGCAAATAGCACTCACGTCTGTTCCCAGCAAGTACGGTGTTGGACTGAAAAGCAGCTACTGTTCTTGTCAGTTTCCTAAGCAGAATTGAACTAGATATTGCCGTGTGTGTAGGAAGCACAGTTCTTTTGTTCTGAGCAAGCTCACTGTTCTGGCCCCATAGGAAACACAGTGGAGTAGAAGAGTGATCTTTTCTCAAAAGCAAAGTGTGTTTCTTGTAAGGTGAGCTAGTGTTTGTTTCCCAGTCATAAATGGAGTTGAATCACATGCAATTTTTGGTCCTACGAGCAAGAGGTGTTTTCTGGCAAGGAAAGTCACTATTGTGCTCCCATTTCCATACACAGTGCAAATAGCACTCACGTCTGTTCCCAGCAAGTACGGTGTTGGACTGAAAAGCAGCTACTGTTCTTGTCAGTTTCCTAAGCAGAGTTGAACTAGATATAGTCAGTGTGTGTAGGAAGCACAGTTCTTTTGTTCTGAACAAGCTCACTGTTCTGGACCTATAGGAAACACATTAGAGTAGAAGAGTGCTCTTTTCTCAAAAGCAGAGTGTGTTTCTTGTAAGGCGAGCTAGCGTTTGTTTCCCAGTTCTAAATGGAGTTGAATCACATGCAGTTTCTGGTCCTATGAACAAGGGTTGTTTTCTGGTAAGAAGAGTCACTATTGCGCTCCCATTGTCACACAGGGCAAATAGCACTTGTGTCTGTTCGCAGCAAGTACAGTGTATTGTTCTGAAGATGAGCTACTGTTCTTGTCAGTTTCCGAAGCAGAGTTGAACTAGATATGGCCCCTGTGTGTAGGAAGCACAGTTCTTTTGTTCTGAGCAAGCTCACTGTTCGGACCCCATAGGAAACACAGTAGAGTAGAAGAGTGCTCTTTTCTCAAAAGCAGAGTGTGTTTCTTGTAAGGCGAGCTAGTGTTTTTTCCCAGTCTGAAATGGAGTGGAATCCCATGCAGTTTCTGGTCCTATGAGCAAGAGTTGTTTTCTGGTAAGAAGAGTCACTATTGCAATCCCATTGCCATACACAGGGCATATAGCACTCGCGTCTGTTCGCAGCAAGTACAGTGTATTGTTCTGAAGATGAGCTACTGTTCTTGTCAGTTTCCTAAGCAGAGTTGAACTAGATATGGCCCCTGTGTGTAGGAAGCACAGTTCTTTTGTTCTGAGCAAGCTCATTGTTCAGACCCCATAGGAAGCAGAGTAGAGTAGAAGAGTGCTCTTTTCTCAGAAGCAGAGTGTGTTTCTTGTAAGGCAAGCTAGTCTTTGTATCCCAGTCTGAAATGGAGTTGAATCCCATGCAGTTTCTGGTCCTATGAGCAAGAGTTGTTTTCTGGTAAGAAGAGTCACTATTGCGCTCCCATTGCCATATACAGTGAAAATAGCTCTCCCGTCTGTTCCCAGCAAGTACAGTGTATTGGACTGAAGAGGAGCTAATGTTCTTGTCAGTTTCCTAAGCAGAGTTGAACTAGATATGGCCCGTGCTTGTAGGAAGCACAGTTCTTTTGTTCTGAGCAAGCACACTGTTTGGACCCCAAAGGACACACAGAAGAGTAGAAGAGTGCTCTTTTCTCAAAAGCAGAGTGTGTTTCTTTTAAGGTGAGCTAGCGTTTGTTTCCCAGTCCTAAATGGAGTTGAATCACATGCAGTTTCTGGTCCTACAAGCAAGAGTTGTTTTCTATTAAGAAGAGTCACTATTGCGCTCCCATTGTCATACACAGTGCAAATAGCACTGGCGTCCGTTCCCAGCATTTACAGTGTATTGGACTGAAGATGAGCTACTGTTCTTGTCAGTTTCCTATGCAGAGTTGAACTAGATATAGCCCGTGTGTGTAGGAAGCACAGTTCTTTCGTTCTGAGCAAGCTCACTATTCTGGCGCTATAGGAAACACAGTAGAGTAGAAGAGTGCTCTTTTCTCAAAAGCAGAGTGTGTTTCTTCTAAGGCGAACTAGCGTTTGTTTCCCAGTCCTAAATGGAGTGGAATCCCATGCAGTTCCTGGTCCTACGAGCAAGAGTTGTTTTCTGGTTAAAAGAGTCACTATTGCGCTCCCATTGTCATACACAGGGCAAACAGCACTGGCGTCTGTTCCCAGCATGAACAGTGTATTGGACTGAACAGGAGCTACTGTTCTTTTCAGTTTCCTAAGCAGAATTGAACTAGATATGGCTGTATTTTAGGAAGCACAGTTCTTTTGTTCTGAGCAAGCTCACTCTTCTGGCCCTATAGGAAACACAGTAGAGTAGAAGAGTGCTCTTTTCTCAAAAGCAGAGTGTGTTTCTTGTAAGGCGAGCTAGTGTTTGTTTCCCAGTCCTAAATGGAGTTGAATCCCATGCAGTTTATGGTCCTACGAGCAAGAGGTGTTTTCTGGTAAGGAAAGTCAATATTGCGCTCCCATTTCAAAACACAGTGCAAATAGCACTCGCGTCTGTTCCCAGCAAGTACAGTGTATTGCACGGAAGCGGAGCTACTGTTCTTGTCAGTTTCCTAAGCAGAGATGAACTAGATATGGCCCGTGTGTGTAGGAAGCATAGTTCTTTTGTTCTGAGCAAGCTCACTGTTAGACCCCCTAGGAAACACAGTAGAGTAGAAGAGTGCTCTTTTCTCAAAAGCAGATTGTGTTTTTTGTAAGGCGAGATAGCGTTTGTTTCCCTGTCCTTAATGGAGTTGAATCACATGCAGTTTTTTGTCCTACGACCAAGAGTTGTTTTCTGGTAAGGAAAGTCACTATTGCGCTCCCATTTACATACACAATGCAAATAGCACTCGCGTCTGTTCCCAGCAAGTACAGTGTATTGGACTGAAGCGTAGCTACTGTTCTTGTCAGTTTCATAAGCAGAGTTGAACTAGATATGGCCCGTGTGTGTAGGATGCACAGTTCTTTTGTTCTGAGCAAGCTCACTGTTCGCACCCCATAGGAAACACAGTAGAGTAAAAGAGTGCTCTTTTCTCAAAAGCAGAGTGTGTTTCTTGTAAGGCGAGCTAGTGTTTGTTTCCCAGTCCTAAATGGAGTTGAATCCCATGCGGTTTCAGGTCCTACGAGCAACAGGTGTTTCCTGGTAAGGAAAGTCACTATTGCGCTCCCATTTCCATACACAGTGCAAATAGCACTCGCGTCTGTTCCCAGCAAGTACAGTGTATTGGACTGAAGCGGAGCTACTGTTCTTGTCAGTTTCCTAAGCAGAGTTGAACTAGATATGGCCCTTGTGTGTAGGAAGCACAGTTCTTTTGTTCTGAGCAAGCTCACTGTTAGACCCCCTAGGAAACACAGTAGAGTAGAAGAGTGCTCTTTTCTCAAAAGCAGAGTGTGTTTTTTGTAAGGCGAGATAGCATTTGTTTCCCTGTCCTAAATGGAGTTGAATCACATGCAGTTTTTTGTCCTACGACCAAGAGTTGTTTTCTGGTAAGGAAAGTCACTATTGCGCTCCCATTTACATACACAATGTAAATAGCACTCGCGTCTGTTCCCAGCAAGTACAGTGTATTGGACTGAAGCGTAGCTACTGTTCTTGTCAGTTTCATAAGCAGAGTTGAACTAGATATGGCCCGTGTGTGTAGGAAGCACAGTTCTTTGTTCTGAGCAAGCTCACTGTTCGGACCCCATAGGAAACACAGTAGAGTAGAAGAGTGCTCTTTTCTCAAAAGCAGAGTGTGTTTCTTTTAAGGCGAGCTAGTGTTTGTTTCCCAGTCCTAAATGGAGTTGAATCCCATGCAGTTTCTGGTCTTATGAGCAAGGGTTGTTTTCTGATAAGAAGAGTCACTATTGTGCTCCTATTGCCATACACAGTGCAAATAGCACTCGCGTCTGTTCCCAGCAAGTACAGTGTATTGGACTGAATAGGAGCTACTGTTCTTGTCAGTTTCCTAAGCAGAGTTGAACTTCATATGGTCCGTGTGTGTAGGAAGCACAGTTCTTTTGTTCTGAGCAAGCTCACTGTTTGGACCACAAAGGAAACACAGTAGAGTAGAAGAGTGCTCTTTTCTCAAAAGCAGAGTGTGTTTCTTGTAAGTCGAGCTAGCGTTTGTTTCCCAGTCCTAAATGGAGTTGAATCACATGCAGTTTCTTGTCCTACGAGCAAGTGTTGTTTTCTGGTAAGAAGAGTCATTATTGCGCTCCCATGGTCATACACATTACAAATAGCACTGGCATCTGTTCCCAGCATGTACAGTGTATTGGACTGAAGAGGATCTACTGTTCTTGTCAGTTTCCTAAGCAGAATTGAACTAGATATTGCCGTGTGTGTAGGAAGCACAGTTCTTTTGTTCTGAGCAAGCTCACTGTTCTGGCCCCATAGGAAACACAGTGGAGTAGAAGAGTGATCTTTTCTCAAAAGCAAAGTGTGTTTCTTGTAAGGCGAGCTATTGTTTGTTTCCCAGTCATAAATGGAGTTGAATCACATGCAATTTTTGGTCCTACGAGCAAGAGGTGTTTTCTGGCAAGGAAAGTCACTATTGTGCTCCCATTTCCATACACAGTGCAAATAGCACTCACGTCTGTTCCCAGCAAGTACGGTGTTGGACTGAAAAGCAGCTACTGTTCTTGTCAGTTTCCTAAGCAGAATTGAACTAGATATTGCCGTGTGTGTAGGAAGCACAGTTCTTTTGTTCTGAGCAAGCTCACTGTTCTGGCCCCATAGGAAACACAGTGGAGTAGAAGAGTGATCTTTTCTCAAAAGCAAAGTGTGTTTCTTGTAAGGCGAGCTAGTGTTTGTTTCCCAGTCATAAATGGAGTTGAATCACATGCAATTTTTGGTCCTACGAGCAAGAGGTGTTTTCTGGCAAGGAAAGTCACTATTGTGCTCCCATTGCCATACACAGTGCAAATAGCACTCACGTCTGTTCCCAGCAAGTACGGTGTTGGACTGAAAAGCAGCTACTGTTCTTGTCAGTTTCCTAAGCAGAGTTGAACTAGATATAGTCAGTGTGTGTAGGAAGCACAGTTCTTTTGTTCTGAACAAGCTCACTGTTCTGGACCTATAGGAAACACATTAGAGTAGAAGAGTGCTCTTTTCTCAAAAGCAGAGTGTGTTTCTTGTAAGGCGAGCTAGCGTTTGTTTCCCAGTTCTAAATGGAGTTGAATCACATGCAGTTTCTGGTCCTATGAACAAGGGTTGTTTTCTGGTAAGAAGAGTCACTATTGCGCTCCCATTGTCATACACAGGGCAAATAGCACTTGTGTCTGTTCGCAGCAAGTACAGTGTATTGTTCTGAAGATGAGCTACTGTTCTTGTCAGTTTCCGAAGCAGAGTTGAACTAGATATGGCCCCTGTGTGTAGGAAGCACAGTTCTTTTGTTCTGAGCAAGCTCACTGTTCGGACCCCATAGGAAACACAGTAGAGTAGAAGAGTGCTCTTTTCTCAAAAGCAGAGTGTGTTTCTTGTAAGGCGAGCTAGTGTTTTTTCCCAGTCTGAAATGGAGTGGAATCCCATGCAGTTTCTGGTCCTATGAGCAAGAGTTGTTTTCTGGTAAGAAGAGTCACTATTGCAATCCCATTGCCATACACAGGGCATATAGCACTCGCGTCTGTTCGCAGCAAGTACAGTGTATTGTTCTGAAGATGAGCTACTGTTCTTGTCAGTTTCCTAAGCAGAGTTGAACTAGATATGGCCCCTGTGTGTAGGAAGCACAGTTCTTTTGTTCTGAGCAAGCTCACTATTCTGGCCCTATAGGAAACACAGTAGAGTAGAAGAGTGCTCTTTTCTCCAAAGCAGAGTGTGTTTCTTGTAAGGCGAGCTAGCGTTTGTTTCCCGTCCTAAATGGAGTTGAATCACATGCAGTTTCTGGTCCTACGAGCTAAAGTTGTTTTCTGGTAAGAAGAGTCACTATTGCGCTCCCATTGTCATACACAAGGCAAATAGCACTGGCGTCTGTTCCCAGCATGTACAGTGTATTGGAATGAAGAGGATCTACTGTTCTTGTCAGTTTCCTAAGCAAAATTGAACTAGAGATTGCCGTGTGTATAGGAAGCACATTTCTTTTGTTCTGAGCAAGCTCACTGTTCTGGCCCTATAGGAAACACAGTCGAGTAGAAGAGTGATCTTTTCTCAAAAGCAAAGTGTGTTTCTTGTAAGGCGAGCTAGTGTTTGTTTCCCAGTCTTAAATGGAGTTGAATCACATGCAGTTATTGGTCCTACAAGTAAGAGGTGTTTTCTGGTAAGGAAAGTCACTATTGTGCTCCCATTGCCATACACAGTGCAAATCGCACTCACGTCTGTTCCCAGCAAGTACAGTGTATTGGACTGAAAAGGAGCTACTGTTCTTGTCAGTTTCCTAAGCAGAGTTGAACTAGATATAGTCGGTGTGTGTAGGAAGCACAGTTCTTTTGTTCTGAACAAGCTCACTGTTCTGGACCTATAGGAAACACATTAGAGTAGAAGAGTGCTCTTTTCTCAAAAGCAGAGTGTGTTTCTTGTAAGGCGAGCTAGCGTTTGTTTCCCAGTCCTAAATGGAGTTGAATCACATGCAGTTTTTTGTCCTACGAGCAAGAGTTGTTTTCTGGTAAGAAGAGTCACTATTGTGCTCCCATTGCCATACACAGTGCAAATAGCACTCGCGTTTGTTCCCAGCAAGTACAGTGTATTGGACTGAAGCGGAGCTACTGTTCTTGTCAGTTTCCTAAGCAGAGTTGAACTAGATATGGCCCGTGTGTGTAGGAAGCACAGTTCTTTTGTTCTGAGCAAGCTCACTGTTCGGACCCCATAGGAAACAAAGTAGAGTAGAAGAGTGCTCTTTTCTCAAAAGCAGAGTGTGTTTCTTGTAAGGGGAGCTAGTGTTTGTTTCCCAATCCTAAATGGAGTGGAAACACATGCAGTTTCTGGTCCTACGAGCAAGAGTTTTTTCTGGTAAGAAGAGTCACTATTGCGCTCACATTGTCATACACAGGGCAAATAGCACTGGCGTCTGTTCCCAGCATGTACAGTGTATTGGACTGAAAAGGATCTACTGTTCTTCTCTTTTTCCTAAGCAGAGGTGAACTAGATATGGCCCGTGTGTGTAGAAAGCGCAGTTCTTTTGTTCTGAGCAAGCTCACTGTTCGAACCCATAGTAAACACAGTAGAGTAGAAGCGTGCTCTGTTCTCAAAAGCAGAGTGTGTTTCTTTGAAGGCAAGCTAGCGTTTGTTTTCCAGTCCTAAATGGAGTTGAATGATATGCAGTTTTTGGTCCTACAAGCTAGAGTTGTTTTCTGGTAAGGAAAGTCACTATTGCACTCCCATTGCCATACATTTTGCAAAAAGCACTAACGTCTGTTCCCAGCAAGTACAGTGTATTGGACTGAAGAGGAGCTACTGTTCTTGTCAGTTTCCTAAGCAGAGTTGAACTAGATACGGCACCTGTGTGTAGGAAGCACAGTTCTTTTGTTCTGAGCAAGCTCACTGTTCGGACCCCATAGGAAACACAGTAGAGTAGAAGAGTGCTCTTTTCTCAAAAGCAGAGTGTGTTTCTTGTAAGTCGAGCTAGCGTTTGTTTCCCAGTCCTAAATGGAGTTGAATCACATGCAGTTTCTTGTCCTACGAGCAAGTGTTGTTTTCTGGTAAGAAGAGTCATTATTGCGCTCCCATGGTCATACACATTACAAATAGCACTGGCATCTGTTCCCAGCATGTACAGTGTATTGGACTGAAGAGGATCTACTGTTCTTGTCAGTTTCCTAAGCAGAATTGAACTAGATATTGCCGTGTGTGTAGGAAGCACAGTTCTTTTGTTCTGAGCAAGCTCACTGTTCTGGCCCCATAGGAAACACAGTGGAGTAGAAGAGTGATCTTTTCTCAAAAGCAAAGTGTGTTTCTTGTAAGGCGAGCTATTGTTTGTTTCCCAGTCATAAATGGAGTTGAATCACATGCAATTTTTGGTCCTACGAGCAAGAGGTGTTTTCTGGCAAGGAAAGTCACTATTGTGCTCCCATTTCCATACACAGTGCAAATAGCACTCACGTCTGTTCCCAGCAAGTACGGTGTTGGACTGAAAAGCAGCTACTGTTCTTGTCAGTTTCCTAAGCAGAATTGAACTAGATATTGCCGTGTGTGTAGGAAGCACAGTTCTTTTGTTCTGAGCAAGCTCACTGTTCTGGCCCCATAGGAAACACAGTGGAGTAGAAGAGTGATCTTTTCTCAAAAGCAAAGTGTGTTTCTTGTAAGGCGAGCTAGTGTTTGTTTCCCAGTCATAAATGGAGTTGAATCACATGCAATTTTTGGTCCTACGAGCAAGAGGTGTTTTCTGGCAAGGAAAGTCACTATTGTGCTCCCATTTCCATACACAGTGCAAATAGCACTCACGTCTGTTCCCAGCAAGTACGGTGTTGGACTGAAAAGCAGCTACTGTTCTTGTCAGTTTCCTAAGCAGAGTTGAACTAGATATAGTCAGTGTGTGTAGGAAGCACAGTTCTTTTGTTCTGAACAAGCTCACTGTTCTGGACCTATAGGAAACACATTAGAGTAGAAGAGTGCTCTTTTCTCAAAAGCAGAGTGTGTTTCTTGTAAGGCGAGCTAGCGTTTGTTTCCCAGTTCTAAATGGAGTTGAATCACATGCAGTTTCTGGTCCTATGAACAAGGGTTGTTTTCTGGTAAGAAGAGTCACTATTGCGCTCCCATTGTCATACACAGGGCAAATAGCACTTGTGTCTGTTCGCAGCAAGTACAGTGTATTGTTCTGAAGATGAGCTACTGTTCTTGTCAGTTTCCGAAGCAGAGTTGAACTAGATATGGCCCCTGTGTGTAGGAAGCACAGTTCTTTTGTTCTGAGCAAGCTCACTGTTCGGACCCCATAGGAAACACAGTAGAGTAGAAGAGTGCTCTTTTCTCAAAAGCAGAGTGTGTTTCTTGTAAGGCGAGCTAGTGTTTTTTCCCAGTCTGAAATGGAGTGGAATCCCATGCAGTTTCTGGTCCTATGAGCAAGAGTTGTTTTCTGGTAAGAAGAGTCACTATTGCAATCCCATTGCCATACACAGGGCATATAGCACTCGCGTCTGTTCGCAGCAAGTACAGTGTATTGTTCTGAAGATGAGCTACTGTTCTTGTCAGTTTCCTAAGCAGAGTTGAACTAGATATGGCCCCTGTGTGTAGGAAGCACAGTTCTTTTGTTCTGAGCAAGCTCATTGTTCAGACCCCATAGGAAGCAGAGTAGAGTAGAAGAGTGCTCTTTTCTCAGAAGCAGAGTGTGTTTCTTGTAAGGCAAGCTAGTCTTTGTATCCCAGTCTGAAATGGAGTTGAATCCCATGCAGTTTCTGGTCCTATGAGCAAGAGTTGTTTTCTGGTAAGAAGAGTCACTATTGCGCTCCCATTGCCATATACAGTGAAAATAGCTCTCCCGTCTGTTCCCAGCAAGTACAGTGTATTGGACTGAAGAGGAGCTAATGTTCTTGTCAGTTTCCTAAGCAGAGTTGAACTAGATATGGCCCGTGCTTGTAGGAAGCACAGTTCTTTTGTTCTGAGCAAGCACACTGTTTGGACCCCAAAGGACACACAGAAGAGTAGAAGAGTGCTCTTTTCTCAAAAGCAGAGTGTGTTTCTTTTAAGGTGAGCTAGCGTTTGTTTCCCAGTCCTAAATGGAGTTGAATCACATGCAGTTTCTGGTCCTACAAGCAAGAGTTGTTTTCTATTAAGAAGAGTCACTATTGCGCTCCCATTGTCATACACAGTGCAAATAGCACTGGCGTCCGTTCCCAGCATTTACAGTGTATTGGACTGAAGATGAGCTACTGTTCTTGTCAGTTTCCTATGCAGAGTTGAACTAGATATAGCCCGTGTGTGTAGGAAGCACAGTTCTTTCGTTCTGAGCAAGCTCACTATTCTGGCGCTATAGGAAACACAGTAGAGTAGAAGAGTGCTCTTTTCTCAAAAGCAGAGTGTGTTTCTTCTAAGGCGAACTAGCGTTTGTTTCCCAGTCCTAAATGGAGTGGAATCCCATGCAGTTCCTGGTCCTACGAGCAAGAGTTGTTTTCTGGTTAAAAGAGTCACTATTGCGCTCCCATTGTCATACACAGGGCAAACAGCACTGGCGTCTGTTCCCAGCATGAACAGTGTATTGGACTGAACAGGAGCTACTGTTCTTTTCAGTTTCCTAAGCAGAATTGAACTAGATATGGCTGTATTTTAGGAAGCACAGTTCTTTTGTTCTGAGCAAGCTCACTCTTCTGGCCCTATAGGAAACACAGTAGAGTAGAAGAGTGCTCTTTTCTCAAAAGCAGAGTGTGTTTCTTGTAAGGCGAGCTAGTGTTTGTTTCCCAGTCCTAAATGGAGTTGAATCCCATGCAGTTTATGGTCCTACGAGCAAGAGGTGTTTTCTGGTAAGGAAAGTCAATATTGCGCTCCCATTTCAAAACACAGTGCAAATAGCACTCGCGTCTGTTCCCAGCAAGTACAGTGTATTGCACGGAAGCGGAGCTACTGTTCTTGTCAGTTTCCTAAGCAGAGATGAACTAGATATGGCCCGTGTGTGTAGGAAGCATAGTTCTTTTGTTCTGAGCAAGCTCACTGTTAGACCCCCTAGGAAACACAGTAGAGTAGAAGAGTGCTCTTTTCTCAAAAGCAGATTGTGTTTTTTGTAAGGCGAGATAGCGTTTGTTTCCCTGTCCTTAATGGAGTTGAATCACATGCAGTTTTTTGTCCTACGACCAAGAGTTGTTTTCTGGTAAGGAAAGTCACTATTGCGCTCCCATTTACATACACAATGCAAATAGCACTCGCGTCTGTTCCCAGCAAGTACAGTGTATTGGACTGAAGCGTAGCTACTGTTCTTGTCAGTTTCATAAGCAGAGTTGAACTAGATATGGCCCGTGTGTGTAGGATGCACAGTTCTTTTGTTCTGAGCAAGCTCACTGTTCGCACCCCATAGGAAACACAGTAGAGTAGAAGAGTGCTCTTTTCTCAAAAGCAGAGTGTGTTTCTTGTAAGGCGAGCTAGTGTTTGTTTCCCAGTCCTAAATGGAGTTGAATCCCATGCGGTTTCTGGTCCTACGAGCAAGAGGTGTTTCCTGGTAAGGAAAGTCACTATTGCGCTCCCATTTCCATACACAGTGCAAATAGCACTCGCGTCTGTTCCCAGCAAGTACAGTGTATTGGACTGAAGCGGAGCTACTGTTCTTGTCAGTTTCCTAAGCAGAGATGAACTAGATATGGCCCTTGTGTGTAGGAAGCACAGTTCTTTTGTTCTGAGCAAGCTCACTGTTAGACCCCCTAGGAAACACAGTAGAGTAGAAGAGTGCTCTTTTCTCAAAAGCAGAGTGTGTTTTTTGTAAGGCGAGATAGCATTTGTTTCCCTGTCCTAAATGGAGTTGAATCACATGCAGTTTTTTGTCCTACGACCAAGAGTTGTTTTCTGGTAAGGAAAGTCACTATTGCGCTCCCATTTACATACACAATGTAAATAGCACTCGCGTCTGTTCCCAGCAAGTACAGTGTATTGGACTGAAGCGTAGCTACTGTTCTTGTCAGTTTCATAAGCAGAGTTGAACTAGATATCGCCCGTGTGTGTAGGAAGCACAGTTCTTTGTTCTGAGCAAGCTCACTGTTCGGACCCCATAGGAAACACAGTAGAGTAGAAGAGTGCTCTTTTCTCAAAAGCAGAGTGTGTTTCTTTTAAGGCGAGCTAGTGTTTGTTTCCCAGTCCTAAATGGAGTTGAATCCCATGCAGTTTCTGGTCTTATGAGCAAGGGTTGTTTTCTGATAAGAAGAGTCACTATTGTGCTCCTATTGCCATACACAGTGCAAATAGCACTCGCGTCTGTTCCCAGCAAGTACAGTGTATTGGACTGAATAGGAGCTACTGTTCTTGTCAGTTTCCTAAGCAGAGTTGAACTTCATATGGTCCGTGTGTGTAGGAAGCACAGTTCTTTTGTTCTGAGCAAGCTCACTGTTTGGACCACAAAGGAAACACAGTAGAGTAGAAGAGTGCTCTTTTCTCAAAAGCAGAGTGTGTTTCTTGTAAGGCGAGCTAGCATTTGTTTCCCAGTCCTAAATGGAGCTGAATCACATGCAGTTTCTGGTCCTACGAGCAAGAGTTGTTTTCTGGTAAGAAGAGTCACTATTGCGCTCCCATTGTCATACACAGGGCAAATAGCACTGGCGTCTGTTTACCGCAAGTACAGTGTATTGGACTGAAGAGGAGCTACTGTTCTTGTCAGTTTCCTAAGCAGAATTGAACTAGATATGGCCGTGTGTGTAGGAAGCACAGTTCTTTTGTTCTGAGAAAGCTCACTGTTCGGACCCCATAGGAAACACAGTAGAGTAGAAGAGTGCTATTTTCTCAAAAGCAGAGTGTGTTTCTTGTAAGAAGAGCAAGTGTTTGTTTCCCAGTCATAAATGGAGTTGAATCCCATGCAGTTTCTGGTCCTAGGAGCAAGAGATGTTTTCTGGTAAGAAGATTCACTATTGCACTCCCATTGTCATACAAAGGGCGAATAGCACTGGTGTCTGTTCCCAGCAGGTGCAGTGTATGGGACTGAAGATGAGCTACTGTTCTTGTCAGTTTCCTAAGCAGAGTTGAACTAGACATAGCCTGTGTGTGTAGGAAGCACAGTTCTTTTTTTCTGAGCAAGCACACTGTTTGGACCACAAAGGAAACACTGTAGAGTAGAAGAGTGCTATTTTCTCAAAAGCAGAATGTGTTTCTTGTAAGGGTAGGTAGCGTTTGTATCGCAGTCCTAAATGGAGTGGAATCACATGCAGTTTTTGGTCCTACGAGCTAGAATTGTTTTCTGGTAAGTAAAGTAACTTTTGCGCTCCCATTGCCATGCATAGGGCAAATAGCACTGGCATGTGTTCGCAGCAAGTACAGTGTATTGGACTGAAGATGAGCTACTGTTCTTGTCACTTTCCTAAGCAGAGTTGAACTAGATATGGCCACTGTGGGTAGGAAGCACAGTTCTTTTGTTCTGAGCAAGCTCACTATTCTGGCCCTATAGGAAACACAGTAGAGTAGAAGAGTGCTCTTTTCTCAAAAGCAGAGTGTGTTTCTTGTAAGGCGAGCTAGCGTTTGTTTCCCGTCCCAAATGGAGTTGAATCACATGCAGTTTCTGGTCCTACGAGCTAAAGTTGTTTTCTGGTAAGAAGAGTCACTATTGCGCTCCCATTGTCATACACAAGGCAAATAGCACTGGCGTCTGTTCCCAGCATGTACAGTGTATTGGAATGAAGAGGATCTACTGTTCTTGTCAGTTTCCTAAGCAAAATGGAACTAGATATTGCCGTGTGTATAGGAAGCACATTTCTTTTGTTCTGAGCAAGCTCACTGTTCTGGCCCTATAGGAAACACAGTGGAGTAGAAGAGTGATCTTTTCTCAAAAGCAAAGTGTGTTTCTTGTAAGGCGAGCTAGTGTTTGTTTCCCAGTCTTAAATGGAGTTGAATCACATGCAGTTATTGGTCCTACGAGTAAGAGGTGTTTTCTGGTAAGGAAAGTCACTATTGTGCTCCCATTGCCATACACAGTGCAAATAGCACTCACGTCTGTTCCCAGCAAGTACAGTGTATTGGACTGAAAAGGAGCTACTGTTCTTGTCAGTTTCCTAAGCAGAGTTGAACTAGATATAGTCGGTGTGTGTAGGAAGCACAGTTCTTTTGTTCTGAACAAGCTCACTGTTCTGGACCTATAGGAAACACATTAGAGTAGAAGAGTGCTCTTTTCTCAAAAGCAGAGTGTGTTTCTTGTAAGGCGAGCTAGCGTTTGTTTCCCAGTCCTAAATGGAGTTGAATCACATGCAGTTTTTTGTCCTATGACCAAGAGTTGTTTTCTGGTAGGGAAAGTCACTATTGTGCTCCCATTTACATACAGAGTGCAAATAGCACTCGCGTCTGTTCCCAGCAAGTACAGTGTATTGGACTGAAGCGTAGCTACTGTTCTTGTCAGTTTCCTAAGCAGAGTTGAACTAGATATGGCCCCTGTGTGTAGGAAGCACAGTTCTTTTGTCCTGAGCAAGCTCACTATTCGGACCCCATAGGAAACACAGTAGAGTAGAAGAGTGCTCTTTTCTCAAAATCAGAGTGTCTTTCTTGTAAGGCAAGCTAGTGTTTGTTTCCCAGTCAGAAATGGAGTTGAATCCCATGCAGTTTCTGGTCTTATGAGCAAGAGTTGTTTTCTGATAAGAAGAGTCACTATTGTGCTCCTATTGCCATACACAGTGCAAATAGCACTCGCGTCTGTTCCCAGCAAGTACAGTGTATTGGACTGAATAGGAGCTACTGTTCTTGTCAGTTTCCTAAGCAGAGTTGAACTTCATATGGTCCCTGTGTGTAGGAAGCACAGTTCTTTTGTTCTGAGCAAGCTCACTGTTCGGACCCCAAGGAAACACAGTAGAGTAGAAGAGTGCTCTTTTCTCAAAAGCAGAGTGTGTTTCCTGTAAGGCGAGCTAGCATTTGTTTCCCAGTCCTAAATAGAGCTGAATCACATGCAGTTTTTGGTCCTACGAGCAAGAGTTGTTTTCTGGTAATAAAGTCACTGTTGCGCTCCCATTGCCATACACAGTGTAAATAGCACTCGCATCTGTTCCCAGCAAGTACAGTGTATTTGACTGAAGCGGAGCTACCGTTCTTCTCAGTTTGCTAAGCAGAGTTGAACTAGATATGGCCGCTGTGTCTAGGAAGCACAGTTCTTTTGTTCTGAGCAAGCTCACTATTCGGACCCCATAGGAAACACAGTAGAGTAGAAGAGTGCTCTTTTCTCAAAAGCAGAGTGTGTTTCTTGTAAGGCGAGCTAGTGTTTGTTTCCCAGTCAGAAATGGAGTTGAATCCCATGCAGTTTCTTGTCCTATGAGTAAGACTTGTTTTCTGATAAGAAGAGTCACTATTGTGCTCCTATTGCCATACACAGGGCAAATTGCACTCGCGTCTGTTCCCAGCTAGTACAGTGTATTGGACTGAAGCGGAGCTACTGTTCTTGTCAGTTTCCTAAACATAGATGAACTAGATATGGCCCGTGTGTGTAGGAAGCACAGTTCTTTTGTTCTGAGCAAGCTCACTGTTAGACCCCCTAGGAAACACAGTAGAGTAGAAGAGTGCTCTTTTCTCTAAAGCAGAGTGTGTTTCTTGTAAGGCGAGCTCGCGTTTGTTTCCCAGTCCTAAATGGAGTTGAATCACAGACAGTTTCTGGTCCTACGAGCAAGAAATGTTTTCTGGTAAGGGAAGTCATTCTTGTGCTCCCATTGCCATACACAGTGCAAATAGCACATGTGTCTGTTCCCAGCAAGTACAGTGTATTGGACTGAAGAGGAGCTACTGTTCTTGTCAGTTTCCTAAGCAGAGTTGAACTAGATATGGCCCGTGTGTGTAGGAAGCACAGTTCTTTTGTTCTGAGCAAGCTCACTGTTCAGACCCCATAGGAAACACAGTAGAGCAGAAGAGTGCTCTTTTCTCAAAAGCAGAGTGTGTTTCATGTAAGGCGAGCTAGCATTTGTTTCCCAGTCCTAAATGGAGTTGAATCACATGCAGTTTCTGGTCCTACGAGCAAGAGTTGTTTTCTGGTAAGGAAAGTCACTATTGTGCTCCCATTGCCACACACAGTGCAAGTAGAACTCGCGTTGGTTCCCAGAAAGTACAGTGTATCGGACTGAAGAGGAGCTACTGTTCTTGTCAGTTTCTTAAGCAGAGTTGAACTAGATATGGCCCATGTGTAGGAAGCACAGTTCTTTTGTTCTGAGCAATCTCACTGTTCTGGCCCTATAGGAAACACAGTAGAGTAGAAGAGTGCTCTTTTCTCTAATGCAGAGTGTGTTTCTTGTGAGGCGAACTAGTGTTTGTTTCCCAGTCCTAAATGGAGTTGAATCACATGCAGTTTCTGGTCCTACGAGCAAGAGTTGTTTTATGGTAAGAAGAGTCACTATTGCGCTGCCTTTGCCATACACAGGACAAATAGCACTGGCATTTGTTCCCAGCAAGTACAGTGTATTGGACTGAAGAGGATCTACTGTTCTTGTCAGGTTCCTAAGTAGACTTGAACTAGATATGGCCGTGTGTGTAGGAAGCACAGTTCGTTTGTTCTGAGCAAGCTCACTGTTCGGACCCTATAGGAAACACAGTAGAGTAGAAGAGTGCTCTTTTCTCAAAAGCAGAGTGTGTATCTTGTAAGGCAAGCTAGCGTTTGTTTCCCAGTCCTAAATGGAGTTGAATCACATGCAGTTTCAGGTCCTAAGAACAAGAGTTGTTTTCTGGTAAGGAAAGTCACATTGCGCTCCCATTGCCATTCACTGTGCAAATAGCACTCGCGTCTGTTCCCAGAAAGTACAGTGTATTGGACTGAAGAGGATCTACTGTTCTTGTCAGGTTCATAAGCAGAGTTGAACTAGATATGGCCGTGTGTGTAGGAAGCACAGTTTTTTTGTTCTGAGCAAGCTCACTGTTCGGACCCCATAGAAAACACAGTAGAGTAGAAGAGTGCTTTTTTCTCAAACGTAGAGTGTGTTTCTTTTAAGACGAGCTAGCTTTTGTTTCCCATTCCTAAATGGAGTGGAATCACATGCAGTTTCTGGTCCTAAGAGCAAGTGTTGTTTTCTGGTAAGGCAAGTCACTATTGCGCTCCCATTGCCATACACAGTGCAAATAGCCCTCCCGTCTGTTCCCAGCGAGAACAGTGTATTGGACTGAAGAGGAGCTACTGTTCTTGTCAGTTTCCTAAGCAGAATTGAACTAGATATGGCAGTATTTGTAGGAAGCACAGTTCTTTTGTTCTGAGCAAGCTCACTCTTCTGGCCCTATAGGAAACACAGTAGAGTAGAAGAGTGCTCTTTTCTCAAAAGCAGAGTGTGTTTCTTATAAGGCGAGCTACCGTTTGTTTCCCAGTCCTAAATGGAGTTGAATCACATGCAGTTTTTGGTCCTATGAGCAAGAGTTGTTTTCTGGTAATAAAGTCACTATTGCGCTCCCATTGCCATACATAGTACAAATAGCACTCGCATCTGTTCCCAGCAAGTACAGTGTATTGGACTGAAGCGGAGCTACTGTTCTTGTCAGTTTCCTAAGCAGAGATGAACTAGATATGGCACGTGTGTGTAGAAAGCACAGTTCTTTTGTTCTGAGCAAGCTCACTGTTCAGACCCCCTAGGAAACACAGTAGAGTAGAAGAGTGCTCTTTTCTCGAAATCAGAGAGTCTTTCTTGTAAGGCGAGCTAGTGTTTGTTTCCCAGTCAGAAATGGAGTTGAATCCCATGCAGTTTCTTGTCCTATGAGTAAGAGTTGTTTTCTGATAAGAAGAGTCACTATTGTGCTCCTATTGCCATACACAGTGCAAATAGCACTCGCGTCTGTTCCCAGCTAGTACAGTGTATTGGACTGTAGAGGAGCTACCGTTCTTGTCAGTTTCCTAAGCAGAATTGAACTATATGGCCCGTGTGTGTAGGAAGCACAGTTCTTTTGTTCTGAGCATGCTCAATGTTCGGACCCCTTAGGAAACACAGTAGATTAGAAGAGTGCTCTTTTCTCAAAAGCAGAGTGTGTTTTTTGTAAGGCGAGATAGCGTTTGTTTCCCAGTCCTAAATGGAGTTGAATCACATGCAGTTTTTTGTCCTACGGCCAAGAGTTGTTTTCTGGTAAGGAAAGTCACTATTGTGCTCCCATTTACTAACACAGTGCAAATAGTACTCGCATCTGTTCCCAGCAAGTACAGTGTATTGGACTGAATAGGAGCTACTGTTCTTGTCAGTTTCCTAAGCAGAGTTGATCTACATATGGTCCGTGTGTGTAGGAAGCACAGTCCTTTTGTTCTGAGCAAGATCACTGTTCGGACCCCAAAGGAAACACAGTAGAGTAGAAGAGTGCTCTTTTCTCAAAAGCAGAGTGTGTTTTTTGTAAGGCGAGATAGCATTTGTTTCCCTGTCGTAAATGGAGTTGAATCACATGCAGTTTTTTTCCTACGACCAAGAGTAGTTTTCTGGTAAGGAAAGTCACTATTGCGCTCCCATTTACATACACAATGCAAATAGCACTCGCGTCTGTTCCCAGCAAGTACAGTGTATTGGACTGAAGCGTAGCTACTGTTCTTGTCAGTTTCCTAAGCAGAGTTGAACTAGATATGGCCCGTGTGTGTAGGAAGCACAGTCCTTTTGTTCTGAGCAAGATCACTGTTCGGACCCCAAAGGAAACACAGTAGAGTAGAAGAGTGCTCTTTTCTCAAAAGCAGAGTGTGTTTCTTGTAAGGCGAGCTAGCATTTGTTTACCAGTCTTAAATGGAGCTGAATCACATGCAGTTTCTGGTCCTACGAGCAAGAGTTGTTTTCTGGTAAGGAAAGTCACTATTGTGCTCCCATTGCCATACACAGTGCAAATAGCACTGGCGTCTGTTCCCAGCAAGTACAGTGTATTGGACTGAAGAGGAGCTACTGTTCTTGTCAGTTTTCTAAGCAGAGTTGAACTAGATATGGCCCGTGTGTGTAGGAAGCACAGTTCTTTTGTTCTGAGCAAGCTCACTGTTCGGACCCCATAGGAAACAAAGTAGAGTAGAAGAGTGCTCTTTTCTCAAAAGCAGAGTGTGTTTCTTGTAAGGCGAGCTAGCGTTTGTTTCCCAGTCCTAAATGGAGTTGAATCCCATGCAGTTTTAGGTCCTACGAGCAACAGTTGTTTTCTGGTAATAAAGTCACTGTTGCACTCCCATTGCCATACACAGTGTAAATAGCACTCGCATCTGTTCCCAGCAAGTACAGTGTATTGGATTGAAGCGGAGCTACTCTTCTTGTCAGTTTCCTAAGCAGAGTTGAACTAGATATGGCCCGTGTGTGCAGGAAGCCCAGTTCTTTTGTTCTGAGCAAGCTCACTGTTCGGACCCCATAGGATACACAGTCGAGTAGAAGAGTGCTCTTTACTCAAAAGCAGAGTGTGTTTCTTGTTACGTGAGCTAGCGTTTGTTTCCTAGTCCTAAAAGGAGTTGAATCACATGCAGTTTCTTGTCCTACGAGCAAGAGTTTTTTTCTGGTAATAAGAGTCACTATTGCGCTCCCATTGTCATACACAGGGCAAATAGCACTGGCGTCTGTTCCCAGAATGTACAGTGTATTGCACTGAACAGGAGCTACTGTTCTTTTCAGTTTCCTAAGCAGAATTGAACTAGATATGGCGGTATTTGTACGAAGCACAGTTCTTTGTTCTGAGCAAGCTCACTGTTCTGGCCCTATAGGAAACACAGTAGAGTAGAAGAGTGCTCTTTTCTCAAAAGCAGAGTGTGTTTCTCGTAAGGCGAGCTAGCATTTGTTTCCCAGTCCTCAACGGAGTTGAATCACATGCAGTTTCTGGTCCTACGAGCAAGGGTTGTTTTCTGGTAAGGAAAGTCACTATTGTGCTCCCATTTCCATACTCAGTGCAAATAGCACTCGTGTCTGTTCCCAACAAGTACAGTGTACTGGACTGAAGAGGAGCTACTGTTCTTGTCAGTTTCCTAAGCAGAGTTGAACTAGATATGGTCCATGTGTGTAGGAAGCACAGTTCTTTTGTTCTGAGCAAGCTCACTATTCGGACCCCATAGGAAACACATTAGAGAAAAAGAGTGCTCTTTTCTCAAAAGCAGAGTGTGTTTCTTATCAGGCGAGCTAGTGTTTGTTTCCCAGTCAGAAATGGAGTTGAATCCCATGCAGTTTCTTGTCCTATGAGTAAGAGTTGTTTTCTGATAAGAAGAGTCACTATTGTGCTCCTATTGCCATACACAGTGCAAATAGCTCTCGCGTCTGTTCCCAGCTAGTACAGTGTATTGGACTGCAGAGGAGCTACCGTTCTTGTCAGTTTCCTAAGCAGATTTGAACTATATGGCCCGTGTGTGTAGGAAGCACAGTTGTTTTGTTCCTTGCATGCTCAATGTTCGGACCCCATATGAAACACAGTCGAGTAGAAGCGTGCTCTTTTCTCAAAAGCAGAGTGTGTTTCTTATCAGGCGAGCTAGTGTTTGTTTCCCAGTCAGAAATGGAGTTGAATCCCATGCAGTTTCTTGTCCTATGAGTAAGAATTGTTTTCTGATAAGAAGAGTCACTATTGTGCTCCTATTGCCATACACAGTGCAAAAAGCACTCGCGTCTGTTCCCAGCAAGTACTGTGTATTGGACTGAAGCGGAGCTACTGTTCTTGTCAGTTTCCTAAGCAGAGATGAACTAGATATGGCCCGTGTGTTAGGAAGCATAGTTCTTTTGTTCTGAGCAAGCTCACTGTTAGACCCCCTAGGAAACACAGTAGAGTAGAAGAGTGCTCTTTTCTCAAAAGCAGAGTGTGTTTTTTGTAAGGCGAGATAGCTTTTGTTTCCCAGTCCTAAATGGAGTTGAATCACATGCAGTTTTTTGTCCTACGACCAAGAGTTGTTTTCTGGTAAGGAAAGTCACTATTGCGCTCCCATTTACATACACAATGCAAATAGCACTCGCGTCTGTTCCCAGCAAGTACAGTGTATTTGACTGAAGCGTAGCTACTGTTCTTGTCAGTTTCATAAGCAGAGTTGAACTAGATATGGCCCGTGTGTGTAGGAAGCACAGTTCTTTTGTTCTGAGCAAGCTCACTATTCGGACCCCATAGGAAACACAGTAGAGTAGAAGAGTGCTCTTTTCTCAAAAGCAGAGTGTGTTTCTTGTAAGGCGAGCTAGTGTTTGTTTCCCAGTCCTAAATGGAGTTGAATCCCATGCAGTTTCTGGTTCTACGAGCAAGAGGTGTTTTCTGGTAAGGAAAGTCACTATTGTGCTCCCATTTCCATACACAGTGCAAATAGCACTCTCGTCTGTTCCCAGCAAGTACAGAGTATTGGACTGAAGCGGAGCTAATGTTCTTGTCAGTTTCCTAAGCAGAGATGAACTAGATATGGCCCTTGTGTGTAGGAAGCACAGTTCTTTTGTTCTGAGCAAGCTCACTGTTAGACCCCCTAGGAAACACAGTAGAGTAGAAGAGTGCTCTTTTCTCAAAAGCAGAGTGTGTTTTTTGTAAGGCGAGATAGCATTTGTTTCCCTGTCGTAAATGGAGTTGAATCACATGCAGTTTTTTGTCCTACGACCAAGAGTTGTTTTCTGGTAAGGAAAGTCACTATTGCGCTCCCATTTACATACACAATGCAAATAGCACTCGCGTCTGTTCCCAGCAAGTACAGTGTATTGGACTGAAGCGTAGCTACTGTTCTTGTCAGTTTGCTAAGCAGAGTTGAACTAGATATGGCCCCTGTGTGTAGGAAGCACAGTTCTTTTGTTCTGAGCAAGCACACTGTTCGGACCCCATAGGAAACACAGTAGAGTAGAAGAGTGCTCTTTTCTCAAAAGCAGAGTGTGTTTCTTTTAAGGCGAGCTAGTGTTTTTTTCCCAGTCCTAAATGGAGTTGAATCCCATGCAGTTTCTGGTCTTATGAGCAAGAGTTGTTTTCTGATAAGAAGAGTCACTATTGTGCTCCTATTGCCATACACAGTGCAAATAGCACTCGCGTCTGTTCCCAGCAAGTACAGTGTATTGGACTGAATAGGAGCTACTGTTCTTGTCAGTTTCCTAAGCAGAGTTGAACTTCATATGGTCCGTGTGTGTAGGAAGCACAGTTCTTTTGTTCTGAGCAAGCTCACTGTTCGGACCCCAAAGGAAACACAGTAGAATAGAAGAGTGCTCTTTTCTCAAAAGCAGAGTGTGTTTCTTGTAAGGCGAGCTAGCATTTCTTTCCCAGTCCTAAATGGAGCTGAATCACATGCAGTTTCTGGTCCTACGAGCAAGAGTTGTTTTCTGGTAAGAAGAGTCACTATTGCACTCCCATTGTCATACACAGGTCAAATAGCACTGGCGTCTGTTTACCGCAAGTACAGTGTATTGGACTGAACAGGAGCTACTGTTCTTGTCAGTTTCCTAAGCAGAATTGAACTAGATATGGCCGTGTGTGTAGGAAGCACAGTTCTTTTGTTCTGAGAAAGCTCACTGTTCAGACCCCATAGGAAACACAGTAGAGTAGAAGAGTGCTATTTTCTCAAAAGCAGAGTGTGTTTCTTGTAAGAAGAGCAAGTGTTTGTTTCCCAGTCTGAAATGGAGTTGAATCCCATGCAGTTTCTGGTCCTAGGAGCAAGAGATGTTTTCTGGTAAGAAGATTCACTATTGCACTCCCATTGTCATATAAAGGGCGAATAGCACTGGTGTCTATTCCCAGCAGGTGCAGTGTATGGGACTGAAGATGAGCTACTGTTCTTGTCAGTTTCCTAAGCAGAGTTGAACTAGATATAGCCCGTGTGTGTAGGAAGCACAGTTCTTTTTTTCTGAGCAAGCACACTGTTAGGACCCCAAAGGAAACACTGTAGAGTAGAAGAGTGCTCTTTTCTCAAAAGCAGAGTGTGTTTCTTGTAAGGGTATGTAGAGTTTGTATCACATCCTAAATGGAGTGGAATCACATGCAGTTTTTGGTCCTACAAGCTAGAATTGTTTTCTGGTAAGTAAAGTAACTTTTGCGCTCCCATTGCCATGCATAGTGCAAATAGCACTGGCATGTGTTCGCAGCAAGTACAGTGTATTGGACTGAAGATGAGCTACTGTTCTTGTCAGTTTCCTAAGCAGAGTTGAACTAGATATGGCCACTGTGGGTAGGAAGCACAGTTCTTTTGTTCTGAGCAAGCTCACTATTCTGGCCCTATAGGAAACACAGTAGAGTAGAAGAGTGCTCTTTTCTCCAAAGCAGAGTGTGTTTCTTGTAAGGCGAGCTAGGGTTTGTTTCCCGTCCTAAATGGAGTTGAATCACATGCAGTTTCTGGTCCTACGAGCTAAAGTTGTTTTCTGGTAAGAAGAGTCACTATTGCGCTCCCATTGTCATACACAAGGCAAATAGCACTGGCGTCTGTTCCCAGCATGTACAGTGTATTGGAATGAAGAGGATCTACTGTTCTTGTCAGTTTCCTAAGCAAAATTGAACTAGATATTGCCGTGTGTATAGGAAGCACATTTCTTTTGTTCTGAGCAAGCTCACTGTTCTGGCCCTATAGGAAACACAGTGGAGTAGAAGAGTGATCTTTTCTCAAAAGCAAAGTGTGTTTCTTGTAAGGCGAGCTAGTGTTTGTTTCCCAGTCTTAAATGGAGTTGAATCACATGCAGTTATTGGTCCTACAAGTAAGAGGTGTTTTCTGGTAAGGAAAGTCACTATTGTGCTCCCATTGCCATACACAGTGCAAATCGCACTCACGTCTGTTCCCAGCAAGTACAGTGTATTGGACTGAAAAGGAGCTACTGTTCTTGTCAGTTTCCTGCGCAGAGTTGAACTAGATATAGTCGGTGTGTGTAGGAAGCACAGTTCTTTTGTTCTGAACAAGCTCACTGTTCTGGACCTATAGGAAACACATTAGAGTAGAAGAGTGCTCTTTTCTCAAAAGCAGAGTGTGTTTCTTGTAAGGCGAGCTAGCGTTTGTTTCCCAGTCCTAAATGGAGTTGAATCACATGCAGTTTCTTGTCCTACGAGCAAGAGTTGTTTTCTGGTAAGAAGAGTCACTATTGTGCTCCCATTGCCATACACAGTGCAAATAGCACTCGCGTCTGTTCCCAGCAAGTACAGTGTATTGGACTGAAGCGGAGCTACTGTTCTTGTCAGTTTCCTAAGCAGAGTTGAACTAGATATGGCCCGTGTGTGTAGGAAGCACAGTTCTTTTGTTCTGAGCAAGCTCACTGTTCGGACTCCATAGGAAACAAAGTAGAGTAGAAGAGTGCTCTTTTCTCAAAAGCAGAGTGTGTTTCTTGTAAGGGGAGCTAGTGTTTGTTTCCCAATCCTAAATGGAGTGGAAACACATGCAGTTTATGGTCCTACGAGCAAGAGTTTTTTCTGGTAAGAAGAGTCACTATTGCGCTCCCATTGTCATACACAGGGCCAATAGCACTGGCGTCTGTTCCCAGCAAGTACAGTGTATTGGACTGAAAAGGATCTACTGTTCTTATCTTTTTCCTAAGCAGAGTTGAACTAGATATGGCCCGTGTGTGTAGAGAGCGCAGTTCTTTTGTTCTGAGCAAGCTCACTGTTCGAACCCATAGTAAACACACTAGAGTAGAAGCGTGCTCTGTTCTCAAAAGCAGAGTGTGTTTCTTTGAAGGCAAGCTAGCGTTTGTTTTCCAGTCCTAAATGGAGTTGAATGATATGCAGTTTTTGGTCCTACAAGCTAGAGTTGTTTTCTGGTAAGGAAAGTCACTATTGCACTCCCATTGCCATACATAGTGCAAAAAGCACTAGCGTCTGTCCCAGCAAGTACAGTGTATTGGACTGAAGAGGAGCTACTGTTCTTGTCAGTTTCCTAAGCAGAGTTGAACTAGATATGGCCCGTGTGTGTAGGAAGCACAGTTCTTTTGTTCTGAGCAAGCTCACTGTTCGGACCCCATAGGAAACACAGTAGAGTAGAAGAGTGCTCTTTTCTCAAAAGCAGAGTGTGTTTCTTGTAAGTCGAGCTAGCGTTTGTTTCCCAGTCCTAAATGGAGTTGAATCACATGCAGTTTCTTGTCCTACGAGCAAGTGTTGTTTTCTGGTAAGAAGAGTCATTATTGCGCTCCCATGGTCATACACATTACAAATAGCACTGGCGTCTGTTCCCAGCATGTACAGTGTATTGGACTGAAGAGGATCTACTGTTCTTGTCAGTTTCCTAAGCAGAATTGAACTAGATATTGCCGTGTGTGTAGGAAGCACAGTTCTTTTGTTCTGAGCAAGCTCACTGTTCTGGCCCCATAGGAAACACAGTGGAGTAGAAGAGTGATCTTTTCTCAAAAGCAAAGTGTGTTTCTTGTAAGGCGAGCTAGTGTTTGTTTCCCAGTCATAAATGGAGTTGAATCACATGCAATTTTTGGTCCTACGAGCAAGAGGTGTTTTCTGGCAAGGAAAGTCACTATTGTGCTCCCATTTCCATACACAGTGCAAATAGCACTCACCTCTGTTCCCAGCAAGTACGGTGTTGGACTGAAAAGCAGCTACTGTTCTTGTCAGTTTCCTAAGCAGAATTGAACTAGATATTGCCGTGTGTGTAGGAAGCACAGTTCTTTTGTTCTGAGCAAGCTCACTGTTCTGGCCCCATAGGAAACACAGTGGAGTAGAAGAGTGATCTTTTCTCAAAAGCAAAGTGTGTTTCTTGTAAGGCGAGCTAGTGTTTGTTTCCCAGTCATAAATGGAGTTGAATCACATGCAATTTTTGGTCCTACGAGCAAGAGGTGTTTTCTGGCAAGGAAAGTCACTATTGTGCTCCCATTGCCATACACAGTGCAAATAGCACTCACGTCTGTTCCCAGCAAGTACGGTGTTGGACTGAAAAGCAGCTACTGTTCTTGTCAGTTTCCTAAGCAGAGTTGAACTAGATATAGTCAGTGTGTGTAGGAAGCACAGTTCTTTTGTTCTGAACAAGCTCACTGTTCTGGACCTATAGGAAACACATTAGAGTAGAAGAGTGCTCTTTTCTCAAAAGCAGAGTGTGTTTCTTGTAAGGCGAGCTAGCGTTTGTTTCCCAGTTCTAAATGGAGTTGAATCATATGCAGTTTCTGGTCCTATGAACAAGGGTTGTTTTCTGGTAAGAAGAGTCACTATTGCGCTCCCATTGTCATACACAGGGCAAATAGCACTTGTGTCTGTTCGCAGCAAGTACAGTGTATTGTTCTGAAGATGAGCTACTGTTCTTGTCAGTTTCTGAAGCAGAGTTGAACTAGATATGGCCCCTGTGTGTAGGAAGCACAGTTCTTTTGTTCTGAGCAAGCTCACTGTTCGGACCCCATAGGAAACACAGTAGAGTAGAAGAGTGCTCTTTTCTCAAAAGCAGAGTGTGTTTCTTGTAAGGCGAGATAGTGTTTTTTCCCAGTCTGAAATGGAGTGGAATCCCATGCAGTTTCTGGTCCTATGAGCAAGAGTTGTTTTCTGGTAAGAAGAGTCACTATTGCGATCCCATTGCCATACACAGGGCATATAGCACTCGCGTCTGTTCGCAGCAAGTACAGTGTATTGTTCTGAAGATGAGCTACTGTTCTTGTCAGTTTCCTAAGCAGAGTTGAACTAGATATGGCCCCTGTGTGTAGGAAGCACAGTTCTTTTGTTCTGAGCAAGCTCACTGATCAGACCCCATAGGAAGCAGAGTAGAGTAGAAGAGTGCTCTTTTCTCAAAAGCAGAGTGTGTTTCTTGTAAGGCAAGCTAGTCTTTGTATCCCAGTCTGAAATGGAGTTGAATCCCATGCAGTTTCTGGTCCTATGAGCAAGAGTTGTTTTCTGGTAAGAAGAGTCACTATTGCGCTCCCATTGCCATATACAGTGAAAATAGCTCTCGCGTCTGTTCCCAGCAAGTACAGTGTATTGGACTGAAGAGGAGCTAATGTTCTTGTCAGTTTCCTATGCAGAGTTGAACTAGATATGGCCCGTGCTAGTAGGAAGCACAGTTCTTTTGTTCTGAGCAAGCACACTGTTTGGACCCCAAAGGACACACAGAAGAGTAGAAGAGTGCTCTTTTCTCAAAAGCAGAGTGTGTTTCTTTTAAGGTGAGCTAGCGTTTGTTTCCCAGTCCTAAATGGAGTTGAATCACATGCAGTTTCTGGTCCTACAAGCAAGAGTTGTTTTCTATGAAGAAGAGTCACTATTGCGCTCCCATTGTCATACACAGGGCAAATAGCACTGGCGTCCGTTCCCAGCATTTACAGTGTATTGGACTGAAGATGAGCTACTGTTCTTGTCAGTTTCCTATGCAGAGTTGAACTAGATATAGCCCGTGTGTGTAGGAAGCACAGTTCTTTTGTTCTGAGCAAGCTCACTATTCTGGCGCTATAGGAAACACAGTAGAGTAGAAGAGTGCTCTTTTCTCAAAAGCAGAGTGTGTTTCTTCTAAGGCGAACTAGCGTTTGTTTCCCAGTCCTAAATGGAGTGGAATCCCATGCAGTTCCCGGTCCTACGAGCAAGAGTTGTATTCTGGTAAGAAGAGTCACTATTGCGCTCCCATTGTCATACACAGGGCAAATAGCACTGGCGTCTGTTCCCAGCAAGTACAGTGTATGGGACAGAAAAGGATCTACTGTTCTTGTCAGTTTCCTAAGCAGAATTGAACTAGATATGGCCGTGTGTGTAGGAAGCACAGTTCTTTTGTTCTGAGCAAGCTCACTGTTTGGCCCTGTAGGAAACACAGTAGAGTAGAAGAGTGCTCTTTTCTCAAAAGCAGAGTGTGTTTCTTGTAAGGCGAGCTAGCTTTTGTTTCCCAGTCCTAAATGGAGTGGAATCACATGCAGTTTTTGGTCCTAAGAGCTAGAATTGTTTTCTGGTAAGGAAAGTCACTTTTGCGCTCCCATTGCCATGCATAGTGCAAATAGCACTGGCGTGTGTTCGCAGCAAATACAGTGTATTGGACTGAAGATGAGGTAATGTTCTTGTCAGTTTCCTAAGCAGAGTTGAACTAGATATGGCCACTGTGGGTAGGAAGCACAGTTCTTTTGTTCTGAGCAAGCTCACTATTCTGGCCCTATAGGAAACACAGTAGAGTAGAAGAGTGCTCTTTTCTCAAAAGCAGAGTTTGTTTCTTGTAAGACGAGCTAGCGTTTGTTTCCCGTCCTAAATGGAGTTGAATCACATGCAGTTTTTGGTCCTACGCGCAAGAGTTCTTTTCTGGTAAGAAGAGTAAGTATTGCGCTCCCATTGTCATACTCAGGGCAAATAGCACTGGCATCTGTTCCCAACATGTACAGTGTATGGGACTGAAGAGGATCTACTGTTCTTGTCAGTTTCCTAAGCAGAATTTAACTGGATATGGCCGTGTGTGTAGGAAGCACAGTTCTTTTGTTCTGAGCAAGCTCACTGTTCGGACCCCAGAGGAAACACAGTAGAGTAGAAGAGTGCTCTTTTCTCAAAAGCAGAGTGTGTTTCTTGTAAGGTGAGCTAGTGTTTGTTTCCCAGTCTGAAATGGAGTGGAATCCCATGCAGTTTCTGGTCCTATGAACAAGAGTTTTTTTCTGGTAATAAGAGTAACTATTGCGCTCCATTGCCATATACAGTGCAAATAGTCCGCGCGTCTGTTCCCAGCAAGTACAGTGTATTGGACTGAAGAGGAGCTAATGTTCATGTCAGTTTCCTAAGCGGAGTTGAACTAGATATGGCCCCTGTGTGTAGGATGCACAGTTCTTTTGTTCTGAGCAAGGTCACTGTTTGGACCCCAAAGGAAACACAGTAGAGTAGAAGAGTGCTCTGTTCTCAAAAGCAGAGTGTGTTTCTTGTAAGGCTAGCTAGCGTTTGTTTCACAGTCCCAAATGTAGTTGAATCACATGCAGTTTCTGGTCCTACGAGCAAGAGTTGTTTTCTGGTCAGAAGAGTAACTATTTCCTATCATTGTCATACACAGGACAAATAACAGTGGCGTCTGTTCCCAGCATGTACAGTGTATTGTACTGAAGAGGAGCAACCGTTATTGTCAGTTTCCTAAGCAGAGTTGAACTAGATATGGCCCGTGTGTGTAGGAAGCACAGTTCTTTTGTTCTGAGCAAGCTCACTGTTCGGACCCCATAGGAAACACAGTAGAGTAGAAGACTGCTCTGTTCTCAAAAGCAGCGTGTGTTTCTGGTAAGGCGAGCTAGCGTTTGTTTCCCAGTCCTAAATGGAGTTGAATCACATCCAGTTTTTGGTCCTACGAGCAAGAGTTGTTTTCTGGTAATAAAGTCACTATTGCGCTCCAATTGCCATACACAGTGTAAATAGCACTCGCATCTGTTCCCAGCAAGTACAGTGTATTGGACTGAAGCGTAGCTACTGTTCTTGCCAGTTTCCTAAGCAGAGTTGAACTAGATATGGCCCCTGTGTGTAGGAAGCACAGTTCTTTTGTTCTGAGCAAGCTCACTATTCGGACCCCATAGGAAACACAGTAGAGTAGAAGAGTGCTCTTTTCTCAAAATCAGAGTGTCTTTCTTGTAAGGCGAGCTAGTGTTTGTTTCCCAGTCAGAAATGGAGTTGAATCCCATGCAGTTTCTGGACCTATGAGCAAGAGTTGTTTTCTGATAAGAAGAGACACTATTGTGCTCCTATTGCCATACACAGTGCAAATAGCACTCACATCTGTTCCCAGCAAGTACAGTGTATTGGACTGAAGCGTAGCTACTGTTCTTGTCAGTTTCCTAAGCAGAGTTGAACTACATATGGTCCGTGTGTGTAGGAAGCACAGTTCTTTTGTTCTGAGCAAGCTCACTGTTCGGACCCCATAGGAAACACAGTAGAGTAGAAGAGTGCTCTTTTCTCAAAAGCAGAGTGTGTTTCTTGTAAGGCGAGCTAGCATTTGTTTCCCAGTCCTAACTGGAGCTGAATCATATGCAGTTTCTGATCCTACGAGCAAGAGTTGTTTTCTGGTAAGGAAAGTCACTATTGTGCTCCCATTGCCATACACAGTGCTAATAGCACTCGCGTCTGTTACCAGCAAGTACAGTGTATTGGACTGAAGAGGAGCTACTGTTCTTGTCAGTTTCCTAAGCAGAGTTGAACTAGATATGGCCCGTGTGTGTAGGAAGCACAGTTTTTTTGTTCTGAGCAAGCTCAATGTTCGGACCCCATGGGAAACACAGTAGAGTAGAAGACTGCTCTTTTCTCAAAAGCAGAGTGTGTTTCTTGTAAGGCGAGCTAGCGTTTGTTTCCCAGTCCTAAATGGAGTTGAATCACATGCAGTTTTTGGTCCTACGATCAAGAGTTGTTTTCTGGTAATAAAGTCACTGTTGCGCTCCCATTGCCATACACAGTGTAAATAGCACTCGCATCTGTTCCCAGCAAGTACAGTGTATTTGACTGAAGCAGAGCTACCGTTCTTCTCAGTTTGCTAAGCAGAGTTGAACTAGATATGGCCGCTGTGTGTAGGAAGCACAGTTCTTTTGTTCTGAGCAAGCTCACTATTCGGACCCCATAGGAAACACAGTAGAGTAGAAGAGTGCTCTTTTCTCAAAAGCAGAGTGTGTTTCTTGTAAGGCGAGCTAGTGTTTATTTCCCAGTCAGAAGTGGAGTTGAATACCATGCAGTTTCTTGTCCTATGAGTAAGAGTTGTTTTCTGATAAGAAGAGTCACTATTGTGCTCCTATTGCCATACACAGGGCAAATAGCACTCGAGTCTATTCCCAGCTAGTACAGTGTATTGGACTGAAGCGGAGCTACTGTTCTTGTCAGTTTCCTAAACAGAGATGAACTAGATATGGCCCGTGTGTGTACGAAGCACAGTTCTTTTGTTCTGAGCAAGCTCACTGTTAGACCCCCTAGGAAACACAATAGAGTAGAAGAGTGCTATTTTCTCAAAAGCAGAGTGTGTTTTTTCTAAGGCGAGATAGCATTTGTTTCCCTGTCCTAAATGGAGTTGAATCACATGCAGTTTTTTGTCCTACGACCAAGAGTTGTTTTCTGGTAAGGAAAGTCACTATTGCGCTCCCATTTACATATACAGTGCAAATAGCACTCGCGTCTGTTCCCAGCAAGTACAGTGTATTGGACTGATGCGGAGCTACTGTTCTTGTCAGTTTCCTAAGCAGAGATGAACTAGATATGGCCCGTTTGTGTAGGAAGCACAGTTCTTTTGTTCTGAGCAAGCTCACTGTTAGACCCCCTAGGAAACACAGTAGAGTAGAAGAGTGCTCTTTTCTCAAAAGCAGAGTGTGTTTTTTGTAAGGTGAGACAGCATTTGTTTCCCTGTCCTAAATGGAGTTGAATCACATGCAGTTTTTTGTCCTACGACCAAGAGTTGTTTTCTGGTAGGGAAAGTCACTATTGCGCTCCCATTTACATACACAGGGCAAATAGCACTCGCGTCTGTTCCCAGCAAGTACAGTGTATTGGACTGAAGCGTAGCTACTGTTCTTGTCAGTTTCCTAAGCAGAGTTGAACTAGATATGGCCTCTGTGTGTAGGAAGCACAGTTCTTTTGTCCTGAGCAAGCTCACTATTCGGACCCCATAGGAAACACAGTAGAGTAGATGAGCGCTCTTTTCTCAAAATCAGAGTGTCTTTCTTGTAAGGCGAGCTAGTGTTTGTTTCCCAGTCAGAAATGGAGTTGAATCCCATGCAGTTTCTGGTCTTATGAGCAAGAGTTGTTTTCTGATAAGAAGAGTCACTATTGTGCTCCTATTGCCATACACAGTGCAAATAGCACTCGCGTCTGTTCCCAGCAAGTACAGTGTATTGGACTGAATAGGAGCTACTGTTCTTGTCAGTTTCCTAAGCAGAGTTGAACTTCATATGGTCCGTGTGTGTAGGAAGCACAGTTCTTTTGTTCTGAGCAAGCTCACTGTTCGGACCCCAAAGGAAACACAGTAGAGTAGAAGAGTGCTCTTTTCTCAAAAGCAGAGTGTGTTTCTTGTAAGGCGAGCTAGCATTTGTTTTCCAGTCCTAAATGGAGCTGAATCACATGCAGTTTCTGGTCCTACGAGCAAGAGTTGTTTCCTGGTAAGAAGAGTCACTATTGCGCTCCCATTGTCATACACAGGGCAAATAGCACTGGCGTCTGTTCCCAGCATGAACAGTGTATTGGACTGAACAGGAGCTACTGTTCTTGTCAGTTTCCTAAGCAGAATTGAACTAGATATGGCTGTATTTGTAGGAAGCACAGTTCTTTTGTTCTGAACAAGCTCACTGTTCTGGACCTATAGGAAACACATTAGAGTAGATGAGTGCTCTTTTCTCAAAAGCAGAGTGTGTTTCTTGTAAGGCTAGCTAGCGTTTGTTTCCCAGTCCTAAATGGAGTTGAATCACATGCAGTTTTTGGTCCTACGAGCAAGAGTTGTTTTCTGGTAATAAAGTCACTGTTGCGCTCCCATTGCCATACACAGTGTAAATAGCACTCGCATCTGTTCCCAGCAAGTACAGTGTATTTGACTGAAGCGGAGCTACCGTTCTTCTCAGTTTGCTAAGCAGAGTTGAACTAGATATGGCCGCTGTGTGTAGGAAGCACAGTTCTTTTGTTCTGAGCAAGCTCACTATTCGGACCCCATAGGAAACAAAGTAGAGTAGAAGAGTGCTCTTTTCTCAAAAGCAGAGTGTGTTTCTTGTAAGGCGAGCTAGTGTTTGTTTCCCAGTCAGAAATGGAGTTGAATCCCATGCAGTTTCTTGTCCTATGAGTAAGAGTTGTTTTCTGATAAGAAGAGTCACTATTGTGCTCCTATTGCCATACACAGGGCAAATAGCACTCGCGTTTGTTCCCAGCTAGTACAGTGTATTGGACTGAAGTGGAGCTACTGTTCTTGTCAGTTTCCTAAACAGAGATGAACTAGATATGGCCCGTGTGTGTAGGAAGCACAGTTCTTTTGTTCTGAGCAAGCTCACTGTTAGACCCCCTAGGAAACACAATAGAGTAGAAGAGTGCTATTTTCTCAAAAGCAGAGTGTGTTTTTTGTAAGGCGAGATAGCGTTTGTTTCCCTGTCCTAAATGGAGTTGAATCACAAGCAGTTTTTTGTCCTACGACCAAGAGTTGTTTTCTGGTAAGGAAAGTCACTATTGCGCTCCCATTTACATATACAGTGCAAATAGCACTCGCGTCTGTTCCCAGCAAGTACACTGTATTGGACTGAAGCGGAGCTACTGTTCTTGTCAGTTTCCTAAGCAGAGATGAACTAGATATGGCCCGTGTGTGTAGGAAGCACAGTTCTTTTGTTCTGAGCAAGCTCACTGTTAGACCCCCTAGGAAACACAGTAGAGTAGAAGAGTGCTCTTTTCTCAAAAGCAGAGTGTGTTTTTTGTAAGGCGAGACAGCATTTGTTTCCCTGTCCTAAATGGAGTTGAATCACATGCAGTTTTTTGTCCTACGACCAAGAGTTGTTTTCTGGTAGGGAAAGTCACTATTGCGCTCCCATTTACATACAAAGTGCAAATAGCACTCACGTCTGTTCCCAGCAAGTACAGTGTTTTGGACTGAAGCGTAGCTACTGTTCTTGTCAGTTTCCTAAGCAGAGTTGAACTAGATATGGCCCCTGTGTGTAGGAAGCACAGTTCTTTTGTCCTGAGCAAGCTCACTATTCGGACCCCATAGGAAACACAGTAGAGTAGAAGAGTGCTCTTTTCTCAAAATCAGAGTGTGTTTCTTGTAAGGCGAGCTAGTGTTTGTTTCCCAGTCAGAAATGGAGTTGAATCCCATGCAGTTTCTGGTCTTATGAGCAAGAGTTGTTTTCTGATAAGAAGAGTAACTATTGTGCTCCTATTGCCATACACAGTGCAAATAGCCCTCGCGTCTGTTCCCAGCAAGTACAGTGTATTGGACTGAATAGGAGCTACTGTTCTTGTCAGTTTCCTAAGCAGAGTTGAACTTCATATGGTCCGTGTGTGTAGGAAGCACAGTTCTTTTGTTCTGAGCAAGCTCACTGTTCGGACCCCAAGGAAACACAGTAGAGTAGAAGAGTGCTCTTTTCTCAAAAGCAGAGTGTGTTTCTTGTAAGGCGAGCTAGCATTTGTTTCCCAGTCCTAAATGGAGCTGAATCACATGCAGTTTCTGGTCCTACGAGCAAGAGTTGTTTTCTGGTAAGAAGAGGCACTATTGCGCTCCCATTGTCATACACAGGGCAAACAGCACTGGCGTCTGTTCCCAGCATGAACAGTGTATTGGACTGAACAGGAGCTACTGTTCTTTTCAGTTTCCTAAGCAGAATTGAACTAGATATGGCTGTATTTGTAGGAAGCACAGTTCTTTTGTTCTGAGCAAGCTCACTCTTCTGGCCCTATAGGAAACACAGTAGAGTAGAAGAGTGCTCTTTTCTCAAAAGTAGAGTGTGTTTCTTGTAAAACGAGCTAGTGTTTGTTTCCCAGTCCTAAATGGAGTTGAATCCCATGCAGTTTATGGTCCTACGAGCAAGAGGTGTTTTCTGGTAAGGAAAGTCACTATTGCGCTCCCATTTCAAAACACAGTGCAAATAGCACTCGTGTCTGTTCCCAGCAAGTACAGTGTATTGCACGGAAGCGGAGCTACTGTTCTTGTCAGTTTCCTAAGCAGAGATGAACTAGATATGGCCCGTGTGTGTAGGAAGCATAGTTCTTTTGTTCTGAGCAAGCTCACTGTTAGACCCCCTAGGAAACACAGTAGAGTAGAAGAGTGCTCTTTTCTCAAAAGCAGAGTGTGTTTTTTGTAAGGCGAGATAGCGTTTGTTTGCCTGTCCTAAATGGAGTTGAATCACATGCAGTTTATTGTCCTACGACCAAGAGTTGTTTTCTGGTAAGGAAAGTCACTATTGCGCTCCCATTTACATACACAATGCAAATAGCACTCGCGTCTGTTCCCAGCAAGTACAGTGTATTGGACTGAAGCGTAGCTACTGTTCTTGTCAGTTTCATAAGCAGAGTTGAACTAGATATGGCCCGTGTGTGTAGGATGCACAGTTCTTATTTTCTGAGCAAGCTCACTGTTCGCACCCCATAGGAAACACAGTAGAGTAAAAGAGTGCTCTTTTCTCAAAAGCAGAGTGTGTTTCTTGTAAGGCGAGCTAGTGTTTGTTTCCCAGTCCTAAATGGAGTTGAATCACATGCAGTTTCTGGTCCTACGAGCAAGAGGTGTTTCCTGGTAAGGAAAGTCACTATTGCGCTCCCATTTCCATACACAGTGCAAATAGCACTCGCGTCTGTTCCCAGCAAGTACAGTGTATTGGACTGAAGCGGAGCTACTGTTCTTGTCAGTTTCCTAAGCAGAGATGAACTAGATATGGCCCTTGTGTGTAGGAAGCACACTTCTTTTGTTCTGAGCAAGCTCACTGTTAGACCCCCTAGGAAACACAGTAGAGTAGAAGAGTGCTCTTTTCTCAAAAGCAGAGTGTGTTTTTTGTAAGGCGAGATAGCATTTGTTTCCCTGTCCTAAATGGAGTTGAATCACATGCAGTTTTTTGTCCTACGACCAAGAGTTGTTTTCTGGTAAGGAAAGTCACTATTGCGCTCCCATTTACATACACAATGTAAATAGCACTCGCGTCTGTTCCCAGCAAGTACAGTGTATTGGACTGAATCGTAGCTACTGTTCTTGTCAGTTTCATAAGCAGAGTTGAACTAGATATGGCCAGTGTGTGTAGGAAGCACAGTTCTTTGTTCTGAGCAAGCTCACTGTTCGGACCCCATAGGAAACACAGTAGAGTAGAAGAGTGCTCTTTTCTCAAAAGCAGAGTGTGTTTCTTTTAAGGCGAGCTAGTGTTTGTTTCCCAGTCTGAAATGGAGTTGAATCCCATGCAGTTTCTGGTCTTATGAGCAAGGGTTGTTTTCTGATAAGAAGAGTCACTATTGTGCTCCTATTGCCATACACAGTGCAAATAGCACTCGTGTCTGTTCCCAGCAAGTACAGTGTATTGGACTGAATAGGAGCTACTGTTCTTGTCAGTTTCCTAAGCAGAGTTGAACTAGATATGGCCCCTGTGTGTAGGAAGCACAGTTCTTTTGTCCTGAGCAAGCTCACTATTCGGACCCCATAGGAAACACAGTAGAGTAGAAGAGTGCTCTTTTCTCAAAATCAGAGTGTGTTTCTTGTAAGGCGAGCTAGTGTTTGTTTCCCAGTCAGAAATGGAGTTGAATCCCATGCAGTTTCTGGTCTTATGAGCAAGAGTTGTTTTCTGATAAGAAGAGTAACTATTGTGCTCCTATTGCCATACACAGTGCAAATAGCCCTCGCGTCTGTTCCCAGCAAGTACAGTGTATTGGACTGAATAGGAGCTACTGTTCTTGTCAGTTTCCTAAGCAGAGTTGAACTTCATATGGTCCGTGTGTGTAGGAAGCACAGTTCTTTTGTTCTGAGCAAGCTCACTGTTCGGACCCCAAGGAAACACAGTAGAGTAGAAGAGTGCTCTTTTCTCAAAAGCAGAGTGTGTTTCTTGTAAGGCGAGCTAGCATTTGTTTCCCAGTCCTAAATGGAGCTGAATCACATGCAGTTTCTGGTCCTACGAGCAAGAGTTGTTTTCTGGTAAGAAGAGTCACTATTGCGCTCCCATTGTCATACACAGGGCAAACAGCACTGGCGTCTGTTCCCAGCATGAACAGTGTATTGGACTGAACAGGAGCTACTGTTCTTTTCAGTTTCCTAAGCAGAATTGAACTAGATATGGCTGTATTTGTAGGAAGCACAGTTCTTTTGTTCTGAGCAAGCTCACTCTTCTGGCCCTATAGGAAACACAGTAGAGTAGAAGAGTGCTCTTTTCTCAAAAGCAGAGTGTGTTTCTTGTAAAACGAGCTAGTGTTTGTTTCCCAGTCCTAAATGGAGTTGAATCCCATGCAGTTTATGGTCCTACGAGCAAGAGGTGTTTTCTGGTAAGGAAAGTCACTATTGCGCTCCCATTTCAAAACACAGTGCAAATAGCACTCGTGTCTGTTCCCAGCAAGTACAGTGTATTGCACGGAAGCGGAGCTACTGTTCTTGTCAGTTTCCTAAGCAGAGATGAACTAGATATGGCCCGTGTGTGTAGGAAGCATAGTTCTTTTGTTCTGAGCAAGCTCACTGTTAGACCCCCTAGGAAACACAGTAGAGTAGAAGAGTGCTCTTTTCTCAAAAGCAGAGTGTGTTTTTTGTAAGGCGAGATAGCGTTTGTTTGCCTGTCCTAAATGGAGTTGAATCACATGCAGTTTATTGTCCTACGACCAAGAGTTGTTTTCTGGTAAGGAAAGTCACTATTGCGCTCCCATTTACATACACAATGCAAATAGCACTCGCGTCTGTTCCCAGCAAGTACAGTGTATTGGACTGAAGCGTAGCTACTGTTCTTGTCAGTTTCATAAGCAGAGTTGAACTAGATATGGCCCGTGTGTGTAGGATGCACAGTTCTTATTTTCTGAGCAAGCTCACTGTTCGCACCCCATAGGAAACACAGTAGAGTAAAAGAGTGCTCTTTTCTCAAAAGCAGAGTGTGTTTCTTGTAAGGCGAGCTAGTGTTTGTTTCCCAGTCCTAAATGGAGTTGAATCACATGCAGTTTCTGGTCCTACGAGCAAGAGGTGTTTCCTGGTAAGGAAAGTCACTATTGCGCTCCCATTTCCATACACAGTGCAAATAGCACTCGCGTCTGTTCCCAGCAAGTACAGTGTATTGGACTGAAGCGGAGCTACTGTTCTTGTCAGTTTCCTAAGCAGAGATGAACTAGATATGGCCCTTGTGTGTAGGAAGCACACTTCTTTTGTTCTGAGCAAGCTCACTGTTAGACCCCCTAGGAAACACAGTAGAGTAGAAGAGTGCTCTTTTCTCAAAAGCAGAGTGTGTTTTTTGTAAGGCGAGATAGCATTTGTTTCCCTGTCCTAAATGGAGTTGAATCACATGCAGTTTTTTGTCCTACGACCAAGAGTTGTTTTCTGGTAAGGAAAGTCACTATTGCGCTCCCATTTACATACACAATGTAAATAGCACTCGCGTCTGTTCCCAGCAAGTACAGTGTATTGGACTGAAGCGTAGCTACTGTTCTTGTCAGTTTCATAAGCAGAGTTGAACTAGATATGGCCAGTGTGTGTAGGAAGCACAGTTCTTTGTTCTGAGCAAGCTCACTGTTCGGACCCCATAGGAAACACAGTAGAGTAGAAGAGTGCTCTTTTCTCAAAAGCAGAGTGTGTTTCTTTTAAGGCGAGCTAGTGTTTGTTTCCCAGTCTGAAATGGAGTTGAATCCCATGCAGTTTCTGGTCTTATGAGCAAGGGTTGTTTTCTGATAAGAAGAGTCACTATTGTGCTCCTATTGCCATACACAGTGCAAATAGCACTCGTGTCTGTTCCCAGCAAGTACAGTGTATTGGACTGAATAGGAGCTACTGTTCTTGTCAGTTTCCTAAGCAGAGTTGAACTTCATATGGTCCGTGTGTGTAGAAAGCACAGTTCTTTTGTTCTGAGCAAGCTCACTGTTTGGACCCCAAAGGAAACACAGTAGAGTAGAAGAGTGCTCTTTTCTCAAAAGCAGAGTGTGTTTCTTGTAAGGCGAGCTAGCATTTGTTTCCCAGTCCTAAATGGAGCTGAATCACATGCAGTTTCTGGTCCTACGAGCAAGAGTTGTTTTCTGGTAAGAAGAGTCACTATTGCGCTCCCATTGTCATACACAGGGCAAATAGCACTGGCGTCTGTTTACCGCAAGTACAGTGTATTGGACTGAAGAGGAGCTACTGTTCTTGTCAGTTTCCTAAGCAGAATTGAACTAGATATGGCCGTGTGTGTAGGAAGCACAGTTCTTTTGTTCTGAGAAAGCTCACTGTTCGGACCCCATAGGAAACACTGTAGAGTAGAAGAGTGCTATTTTCTCAAAAGCAGAATGTGTTTCTTGTAAGGGTAGGTAGCATTTGTATTGCAGTCCTAAATGGAGTGGAATCACATGCAGTTTTTGGTCCTACGAGCTAGAATTGTTTTCTGGTAAGTAAAGTAACTTTTGCGCTCCCATTGCCATGCATAGTGCAAAAAGCACTAGCATGTGTTCGCAGCAAGTACAGTGTATTGGACTGAAGATGAGCTACTGTTCTTGTCAGTTTCCTAAGCAGAGTTGAACTAGATATGGCCACTGTGGGTAGGAAGCACAGTTCTTTTGTTCTGAGCAAGCTCACTATTCTGGCCCTATAGGAAACACAGTAGAGTAGAAGAGTGCTCTTTTCTCCAAAGCAGAGTGTGTTTCTTGTAAGGCGAGCTAGCGTTTGTTTCCCGTCCCAAATGGAGTTGAATCACATGCAGTTTCTGGTCCTAAGAGCTAAAGTTGTTTTCTGGTAAGAAGAGTCACTATTGCGCTCCCATTGTCATACACAAGGCAAATAGCACTGGCGTCTGTTCCCAGCATGTACAGTGTATTGGAATGAAGAGGATCTACTGTTCTTGTCAGTTTCCTAAGCAAAATTGAACTAGATATTGCCGTGTGTATAGGAAGCACATTTCTTTTGTTCTGAGCAAGCTCACTGTTCTGGCCCTATAGGAAACACAGTGGAGTAGAAGAGTGATCTTTTCTCAAAAGCAAAGTGTGTTTCTTGTAAGGCGAGCTAGTGTTTGTTTCCCAGTCTTAAATGGAGTTGAATCACATGCAGTTATTGGTCCTACGAGTAAGAGGTGTTTTCTGGTAAGGAAAGTCACTATTGTGCTCCCATTGCCATACACAGTGCAAATAGCACTCACGTCTGTTCCCAGCAAGTACAGTGTATTGGACTGAAAAGGAGCTACTGTTCTTGTCAGTTTCCTAAGCAGAGTTGAACTAGATATAGTCGGTGTGTGTAGCAAGCACAGTTCTTTTGTTCTGAACAAGCTCACTGTTCTTGACTTATAGGAAACACATTAGAGTAGAAGAGTGCTCTTTTCTCAAAAGCAGAGTGTGTTTCTTGTAAGGCGAGCTAGCGTTTGTTTCCCAGTCCTAAATGGGGTTGAATCACATGCAGTTTCTGGTCCTACGAGCAAGGGTTGTTTTCTGGTAAGAAGAGTCACTATTGTGCTCCCATTGTCATATACAGGGCAAATAACTCTGGCGTCTGTTCCCAGCATGTACAGTGTATTGGACTGAAGAGGATCTACTGTTCTTGTCAGTTTCCTAAGCAGAGTTGAACTAGATATGGCCCGTATGTGTAGAAAGCGCAGTTCATTTGTTCTGAGCAAGCTCACTGTTTGAACCCATAGTAAACACAGTAGAGTAGAAGCGTGCTCTGTTCTCAAAAGCAGAGTGTGTTTCTTTTAAGGCAAGCTAGCGTTTGTTTTTCAGTCCTAAATGGAGTTGAATGACATGCAGTTTTTGGTCCTACAAGCTAGAGTTGTTTTCTGGTAAGGAAAGTCACTATTGCACTCCCATTGCCATACATAGTGCAAAAAGCACTAGCGTCTGTTCCCAGCAAGTACAGTGTATTGGACTGAAGAGGAGCTACTGTTCTTGTCAGTTTCCTAAGCAGAGTTGAACTAGATACGGCACCACTGTGTAGGAAGCACAGTTCTTTTGTTCTGAGCAAGCTCACTGTTCGGACCCCATAGGAAACACAGTAGAGTAGAAGAGTGCTCTTTTCTCAAAAGCAGAGTGTGTTTCTTGTAAGTCGAGCTAGCATTTGTTTCCCATTCCTAAATGGAGTTGAATCACATGCAGTTTCTTGTCCTACGAGCAAGTGTTGTTTTCTAGTAAGAAGAGTCATTATTGCGCTCCCATGGTCATACACATTACAAATAGCACTGGCGTCTGTTCCCAGCATGTACAGTGTATTGGACTGAAGAGGATCTACTGTTCTTGTAAGTTTCCTAAGCAGAATTGAACTAGATATTGCCGTGTGTGTAGGAAGCACACTTCTTTTGTTCTGAGCAAGCTCACTGTTCTGGCCCTATAGGAAACACAGTGGAGTAGAAGAGTGATCTTTTCTCAAAAGCAAAGTGTGTTTCTTGTAAGGCGAGCTAGTGTTTGTTTCCCAGTCATAAATGGAGTTGAATCACATGCAAGTTTTGGTCCTACGAGCAAGAGGTGTTTTCTGGCAAGGAAAGTCACTATTGTGCTCCCATTTCCATACACAGTGCAAATAGCACTCACGTCTGTTCCCAGCAAGTACGGTGTTGGACTGAAAAGGAGCTACTGTTCTTGTCAGTTTCCTAAGCAGAGTTGAACTAGATATAGTCGGTGTGTGTAGGAAGCACAGTTCTTTTGTTCTGAACAAGCTCACTGTTCTGGACCTATAGGAAACACATTGGAGTAGAAGAGTGCTCTTTTCTCAAAAGCAGAGTGTGTTTCTTGTAAGGCGAGCTAGCGTTTGTTTCCCAGTTCTAAATGGAGTTGAATCACATGCAGTTTCTGGTCCTATGAACAAGGGTTGTTTTCTGGTTAGAAGGGTCACTATTGCGCTCCCATTGTCATACACAGGGCAAATAGCACTGGCGTCTGTTCCCAGTAAGTACAGTGTATGGGACAGAAAAGGATCTACTGTTCTTGTCAGTTTCCTAAGCAGAATTGAACTAGATATGGCCGTGTGTGTAGGAAGCACAGTTCTTTTGTTCTGAGCAAGCTCACTGTTTTGGCCCTGTAGGAAACACAGTAGAGTAGAAGAGTGCTCTTTTCTCAAAAGCAGAGTGTGTTTCTTGTAAGGCGAGCTAGCTTTTGTTTCCCAGTCCTAAATGGAGTGGAATCACATGCAGTTTTTGGTCCTAAGAGCTAGAATTGTTTTCTGGTAAGGAAAGTCACTTTTGCGCTCCCATTGCCATGCATAGTGCAAATAGCACTGGCGTGTGTTCGCAGCAAGTACAGTGTATTGGACTGAAGATGAGGTACTGTTCTTGTCAGTTTCCTAAGCAGAGTTGAACTAGATATGGCCACTGTGGGTAGGAAGCACAGTTCTTTTGTTCTGAGCAAGCTCACTATTCTGGCCCTATAGGAAACACAGTAGAGTAGAAGAGTGCTCTTTTCTCAAAAGCAGAGTTTTTTTCTTATAAGACGAGCTAGCGTTTGTTTCCCGTCCTAAATGGAGTTGAATCACATGCAGTTTCTAGTCCTAGGAGCAACAGTTTTTTTTCTGGTAAGAAGAGTCACTATTGTGCTCCCATTGTCATACTCAGGGCAAATAGCACTGGCATCTGTTCCCAACAAGTACAGTGTATGGGACTGAAGAGGATCTACTGTTCTTGTCAGTTTCCTAAGCAGAATTGAACTGGATATGGCCGTGTGTGTAGGAAGCACAGTTCTTTTGTTCTGAGCAAGCTCACTGTTCGGACCCCAGAGGAAACACAGTAGAGTAGAAGAGTGCTCTTTTCTCAAAAGCAGAGTGTGTTTCTTGTAAGGTGAGCTAGTGTTTGTTTCCCAGTCTGAAATGGAGTGGAATCCCATGCAGTTTCTGGTCCTATGAGCAAGAGTTTTTTTCAGGTAAGAAGAGTAACTATTGCGCTCCCATTGCCATATACAGTGCAAATAGTCCACGCGTCTGTTCCCAGCAAGTACAGTGTATTGGACTGAAGAGGAGCTAATGTTCATGTCAGTTTCCTAAGCGGAGTTGAACTAGATATGGCCCCTGTGTGTAGGATGCACAGTTCTTTTGTTCTGAGCAAGGTCACTGTTTGGACCCCAAAGGAAACACTGTAGAGTAGAAGAGTGCTCTGTTCTCAAAAGCAGAGTGTGTTTCTTGTAAGGCTAGCTAGCGTTTGTTTCGCAGTACCAAATGGAGTTGAATCACATGCAGTTTCTGGTCCTACGAGCAAGAGTTGTTTTCTGGTCAGAAGAGTAACTATTTCCTCCCATTGTCATACACAGGACAAATAACAGTGGCATCTGTTCCCAGCATGTACAGTGTATTGTACTGAAGAGGAGCTACCGTTCTTGTCAGTTTCCTAAGCAGAGTTGGACTAGATATGGCCCGTGTGTGTAGGAAGCACAGTTCTTTTGTTCTGAGCAAGCTCACTGTTCGGACCCCATAGGAAACACAGTAGAGTAGAAGACTGCTCTGTTCTCAAAAGCAGAGTGTGTTTCTTGTAAGGCAAGCTAGAGTTTGTTTCCCAGTCCTAAATGGAGTTGAATCACATCCAGTTTTTGGTCCTACGAGCAAGAGTTGTTTTCTGGTAATAAAGTCACTATAGCGCTCCCATTGCCATACACAGTGCAAATAGAACTTGCATCTGTTCCCAGCAAGTACAGTGTATTGGACTGAAGCGTAGCTACTGTTCTTGCCAGTTTCCTAAGCAGAGTTGAACTAGATATGGCCCCTGTGTGTAGGAAGCACAGTTCTTTTGTTCTGAGCAAGCTCACTATTCGGACCCCATAGGAAACACAGTAGAGTAGAAGAGTGCTCTTTTCTCAAAATCGGAGTGTCTTTCTTGTAAGGCGAGCTAGTGTTTGTTTCCCAGTCAGAAATGGAGTTGAATCCCATGCAGTTTCTGGTCCTATGAGCAAGAGTTGTTTTCTGATAAGAAGAGACACTATTGTGCTCCTATTGCCATACATAATGCAAATAGCACTGGCGTCTGTTCCCAGCAAGTACAGTGTATTGGACTGAATAGGAGCTACTGTTCTTGTCAGTTTCCTAAGCAGAGTTGAACTACATAAGGTCCGTGTGTGTAGGAAGCACACTTCTTTTGTTCTGAGCAAGCTCACTGTTCGGACCCCATAGGAAACACAGTAGAGTAGAAGAGTGCTCTTTTCTCAAAAGCAGAGTGTGTTTCTTGTAAGGCGAGCTAGCATTTGTTTCCCAGTCCTAAATGGAGCTGAATCATATGCAGTTTCTGATCCTACGAGCAAGAGTTGTTTTCTGGTAAGGAAAGTCACTATTGTGCTCCCATTGCCATACACAGTGATAATAGCACTTGCGTCTGTTCCCAGCAAGTACAGTGTATTGGACTGAAGAGGAGCTACCGTTCTTGTCAGTTTCCTAAGCAGAGCTGAACTAGATATGGCCCGTGTGTGTAGGAAGCACAGTTCTTTTGTTCTGAGCAAGCTCAATGTTCGGACCCCATGGGAAACACAGTAGAGTAGAAGACTGCTCTTTTCTCAAAAGCAGAGTGTGTTTCTTGTAAGGCGAGCTAGCGTTTGTTTCCCAGTCCTAAATGGAGTTGAATCACATGCAGTTTTTGGTCCTACGAGCAAGAGTTGTTTTCTGATAAGAAGGGTTACTATTGTGCTCCTATTGCCATAAACAGTGCAAATAGCACTCGCTTCTGTTCCCAGCAATTACAGTGTATTGGACTGAATAGGAGCTACTGTTCTTGTCAGTTTCCTAAGCAGAGTTGAACTACATATGGTCCGTGTGTGTAGGAAGCACAGTTCTTTTGTTCTGAGCAAGCTCACTGTTCGGACAACATAGGAATCACAGTAGTGTAGAAGAGTGCTCTTTTCTCAAAAGCAGAGTGTGTTTCTTGTAAGGCGAGCTAGCATTTTTTTTTCCCGTCCTAAATGGAGCTGAATCATATGCAGTTTCTGATCCTACGAGCAAGAGTTGTTTTCTGGTAAGGAAAGTCACTATTGTGCTCCCATTGCCATACACAGTGATAATAGCACTTGCGTCTGTTCCCAGCAAGTACAGTGTATTGGACTGAAGAGGAGCTACCGTTCTTGTCAGTTTCCTAAGCAGAGCTGAACTAGATATGGCCCGTGTGTGTAGGAAGCACAGTTCTTTTGTTCTGAGCAAGCTCAATGTTCGGACCCCATGGGAAACACAGTAGAGTAGAAGACTGCTCTTTTCTCAAAAGCAGAGTGTGTTTCTTGTAAGGCGAGCTAGCGTTTGTTTCCCAGTCCTAAATGGAGTTGAATCACATGCAGTTTTTGGTCCTACGAGCAAGAGTTGTTTTCTGATAAGAAGGGTTACTATTGTGCTCCTATTGCCATAAACAGTGCAAATAGCACTCGCTTCTGTTCACAGCAATTACAGTGTATTGGACTGAATAGGAGCTACTGTTCTTGTCAGTTTCCTAAGCAGAGTTGAACTACATATGGTCCGTGTGTGTAGGAAGCACAGTTCTTTTGTTCTGAGCAAGCTCACTGTTCGGACAACATAGGAATCACAGTAGTGTAGAAGAGTGCTCTTTTCTCAAAAGCAGAGTGTGTTTCTTGTAAGGCGAGCTAGCATTTTTTTTTCCCGTCCTAAATGGAGCTGAATCACATGCAGTTTCTGGTCCTACGAGCAAGAGTTGTTTTCTGGTAAGGAAAGTCACTATTGCGCTCCCATTGCCATACACAGTGCAAATAGCCCTCGCATCTGTTCCCAGCAAGTACAGTGTATTGGACTGAAGAGAAGCTACTGTTCTTGTCAGTTTCCTAAGCAGAGTTGAACTAGATATGGCCCGTGTGTGTAGGAAGCACAGTTCTTTTGTTCTGAGCAAGCACAATGTTCGAACCCCATAGGAAACACAATAGAGTAGAAGACTGCTCTTTTCTCAAAAGCAGAGTGTGTTTCTTGTAAGGCGAGCTAAAGTTTGTTTCCCAGTCCTAAATGGAGTTGAATCACATGCAGTTTTTGTTCCTACGAGCAAGAGTTGTATTCTGGTAATAACGTTACTGTTGCGCTCCCATTGCCATACACAGTGTAAATAGCACTCGCTTCTGTTCCCAGCAAGTGCAGTGTATTGGACTGAAGCGGAGCTACTGTTCTTGTCAGTTTCCTAAGCAGAGTTGAACTAGATATGGCCCGTGTGTGTAGGAAGCACAGTTCTTTTGTTCTGAGCAAGCTCACAGTTCGGACCACATAGAAAAGACATTAAAGTAGAAGAGTGCTCTTTTCTCAAAAGCAGAGTGTGTTTCTTATCAGGCGAGCTAGTGTTTGTTTCCCAGTCAGAAATGGAGTTGAATCCCATGCAGTTTCTTGTCCTATGAGTAAGAGTTGTTTTCTGATAAGAAGAGTCACTATTGTGCTCCTATTGCCATACACAGTGCAAATAGCACTCGCGTCTGTTCCCAGCTAGTACAGTGTATTGGACTGCAGAGGAGCTACCGTTCTTGTCAGTTTCTGAAGCAGAGTTGAACTAAATGGCCCGTGTGTGTAGGAAGCACAGTTCGTTTGTTCTGAGCATGCTCAATGTTCGGACCCCATAGGAAACACAGTCGAATAGAAGAGTGCTCTTTTCTCAAAAGCAGAGTGTGTTTCTTGTAAGGCGAGCTAGTGTTTGTTTCCCAGTCCTAAATGGAGTTGAATCCCATGCAGTTTCTGGTTCTACGAGCAAGAGGTGTTTTCTGGTAAGGAAAGTCACGATTGCGCTCCCATTTCCATACACAGTGCAAATAGCACTCGCGTCTGTTCCCAGCAAGTACACTGTATTGGACTGAAGCGGAGCTACTGTTCTTGTCAGTTTCCTAAGCAGAGATGAACTAGATATGGCCCGTGTGTGTAGGAAGCACAGTTCTTTTGTTCTGAGCAAGCTCACTGTTAGACCCCCTAGGAAACACAATAGAGTAGAAGAGTGCTCTTTTCTCAAAAGCAGAGTGTGTTTTTTGTAAGGCGAGATAGCATTTGTTTCCCTGTCGTAAATGGAGTTGAATCACATGCAGTTTTTTTCCTACGACCAAGAGTAGTTTTCTGGTAAGGAAAGTCACTATTGCGCTCCCATTTACATACACAATGCAAAGGGCACTCGCGTCTGTTCCCAGCAAGTACAGTGTATTGGACTGAAGCGTAGCTACTGTTCTTGTCAGTTTCCTAAGCAGAGTTGAACTAGATATGGCCCGTGTGTGTAGGAAGCACAGTCCTTTTTTTCTGAGCAAGATCACTGTTAGGACCCCAAAGGAAACACAGTAGAGTAGAAGAGTGCTCTTTTCTCAAAAGCAGAGTGTGTTTCTTGTAAGGCGAGCTAGCATTTGTTTACCAGTCTTAAATGGAGCTGAATCACATGCAGTTTCTGGTCCTACGAGCAAGAGTTGTTTTCTGGTAAGGAAAGTCACTATTGTGCTCCCATTGCCATACACAGTGCAAATAGCACTGGCGTCTGTTCCCAGCAAGTACAGTGTATTGGACTGAAGAGGAGCTACTGTTCTTGTCAGTTTTCTAAGCAGAGTTGAACTAGATATGGCCCGTGTGTGTAGGAAGCACAGTTCTTTTGTTCTGAGCAAGCTCACTGTTCGGACCCCATAGGAAACAAAGTAGAGTAGAAGAGTGCTCTTTTCTCAAAAGCAGAGTGTGTTTCTTGTAAGGCGAGCTAGCGTTTGTTTCCCAGTCCTAAATGGAGTTGAATCCCATGCAGTTTTAGGTCCTACGAGCAACAGTTGTTTTCTGGTAATAAAGTCACTGTTGCACTCCCATTGCCATACACAGTGTAAATAGCACTCGCATCTGTTCCCAGCAAGTACAGTGTATTGGATTGAAGCGGAGCTACTCTTCTTGTCAGTTTCCTAAGCAGAGTTGAACTAGATATGGCCCGTGTGTGCAGAAAGCCCAGTTCTTTTGTTCTGAGCAAGCTCACTGTTCGGACCCCATAGGATACACAGTCGAGTAGAAGAGTGCTCTTTACTCAAAAGCAGAGTGTGTTTCTTGTTACGTGAGCTAGCGTTTGTTTCCTAGTCCTAAAAGGAGTTGAATCACATGCAGTTTCTTGTCCTACGAGCAAGAGTTTTTTTCTGGTAATAAGAGTCACTATTGCGCTCCCATTGTCATACACAGGGCAAATAGCACTGGCGTCTGTTCCCAGAATGTACAGTGTATTGCACTGAACAGGAGCTACTGTTCTTTTCAGTTTCCTAAGCAGAATTGAACTAGATATGGCGGTATTTGTACGAAGCACAGTTCTTTGTTCTGAGCAAGCTCACTGTTCTGGCCCTATAGGAAACACAGTAGAGTAGAAGAGTGCTCTTTTCTCAAAAGCAGAGTGTGTTTCTCGTAAGGCGAGCTAGCATTTGTTTCCCAGTCCTCAACGGAGTTGAATCACATGCAGTTTCTGGTCCTACGAGCAAGGGTTGTTTTCTGGTAAGGAAAGTCACTATTGTGCTCCCATTTCCATACTCAGTGCAAATAGCACTCGCGTCTGTTCCCAACAAGTACAGTGTACTGGACTGAAGAGGAGCTACTGTTCTTGTCAGTTTCCTAAGCAGAGTTGAACTAGATATGGTCCATGTGTGTAGGAAGCACAGTTCTTTTGTTCTGAGCAAGCTCACTATTCGGACCCCATAGGAAACACATTAGAGAAAAAGAGTGCTCTTTTCTCAAAAGCAGAGTGTGTTTCTTATCAGGCGAGCTAGTGTTTGTTTTCCAGTCAGAAATGGAGTTGAATCCCATGCAGTTTCTTGTCCTATGAGTAAGAGTTGTTTTCTGATAAGAAGAGTCACTATTGTGCTCCTATTGCCATACACAGTGCAAATAGCTCTCGCGTCTGTTCCCAGCTAGTACAGTGTATTGGACTGCAGAGGAGCTACCGTTCTTGTCAGTTTCCTAAGCAGATTTGAACTATATGGCCCGTGTGTGTAGGAAGCACAGTTGTTTTGTTCCTTGCATGCTCAATGTTCGGACCCCATATGAAACACAGTCGAGTAGAAGCGTGCTCTTTTCTCAAAAGCAGAGTGTGTTTCTTATCAGGCGAGCTAGCGTTTGTTTCCCAGTCCTAAATGGAGTTGAATCACCTGCAGTTTTTGGTGTTATGAGCAAGAATTGTTTTCTGATAAGAAGAGTCACTATTGTGCTCCTATTGCCATACACAGTGCAAATAGCACTCGCGTCTGTTCCCAGCAAGTACTGTGTATTGGACTGAAGCGGAGCTACTGTTCTTGTCAGTTTCCTAAGCAGAGATGAACTAGATATGGCCCGTGTGTGTAGGAAGCATAGTTCTTTTGTTCTGAGCAAGCTCACTGTTAGACCCCCTAGGAAACACAGTAGAGTAGAAGAGTGCTCTTTTCTCAAAAGCAGAGTGTGTTTTTTGTAAGGCGAGATAGCTTTTGTTTCCCTGTCCTAAATGGAGTTGAATCACATGCAGTTTTTTGTCCTACGACCAAGAGTTGTTTTCTGGTAAGGAAAGTCACTATTGCGCTCCCATTTACATACACAATGCAAATAGCACTCGCGTCTGTTCCCAGCAAGTACAGTGTATTTGACTGAAGCGTAGCTACTGTTCTTGTCAGTTTCATAAGCAGAGTTGAACTAGATATGGCCCGTGTGTGTAGGAAGCACAGTTCTTTTGTTCTGAGCAAGCTCACTATTCGGACCCCATAGGAAACACAGTAGAGTAGAAGAGTGCTCTTTTCTCAAAAGCAGAGTGTGTTTCTTGTAAGGCGAGCTAGTGTTTGTTTCCCAGTCCTAAATGGAGTTGAATCCCATGCAGTTTCTGGTTCTACGAGCAAGAGGTGTTTTCTGGTAAGGAAAGTCACTATTGTGCTCCCATTTCCATACACAGTGCAAATAGCACTCTCGTCTGTTCCCAGCAAGTACAGAGTATTGGACTGAAGCGGAGCTAATGTTCTTGTCAGTTTCCTAAGCAGAGATGAACTAGATATGGCCCTTGTGTGTAGGAAGCACAGTTCTTTTGTTCTGAGCAAGCTCACTGTTAGACCCCCTAGGAAACACAGTAGAGTAGAAGAGTGCTCTTTTCTCAAAAGCAGAGTGTGTTTTTTGTAAGGCGAGATAGCATTTGTTTCCCTGTCGTAAATGGAGTTGAATCACATGCAGTTTTTTGTCCTACGACCAAGAGTTGTTTTCTGGTAAGGAAAGTCACTATTGCGCTCCCATTTACATACACAATGCAAATAGCACTCGCGTCTGTTCCCAGCAAGTACAGTGTATTGGACTGAAGCGTAGCTACTGTTCTTGTCAGTTTGCTAAGCAGAGTTGAACTAGATATGGCCCCTGTGTGTAGGAAGCACAGTTCTTTTGTTCTGAGCAAGCACACTGTTCGGACCCCATAGGAAACACAGTAGAGTAGAAGAGTGCTCTTTTCTCAAAAGCAGAGTGTGTTTCTTTTAAGGCGAGCTAGTGTTTTTTTCCCAGTCCTAAATGGAGTTGAATCCCATGCAGTTTCTGGTCTTATGAGCAAGAGTTGTTTTCTGATAAGAAGAGTCACTATTGTGCTCCTATTGCCATACACAGTGCAAATAGCACTCGCGTCTGTTCCCAGCAAGTACAGTGTATTGGACTGAATAGGAGCTACTGTTCTTGTCAGTTTCCTAAGCAGAGTTGAACTTCATATGGTCCGTGTGTGTAGGAAGCACAGTTCTTTTGTTCTGAGCAAGCTCACTGTTCGGACCCCAAAGGAAACACAGTAGAATAGAAGAGTGCTCTTTTCTCAAAAGCAGAGTGTGTTTCTTGTAAGGCGAGCTAGCATTTCTTTCCCAGTCCTAAATGGAGCTGAATCACATGCAGTTTCTGGTCCTACGAGCAAGAGTTGTTTTCTGGTAAGAAGAGTCACTATTGCACTCCCATTGTCATACACAGGTCAAATAGCACTGGCGTCTGTTTACCGCAAGTACAGTGTATTGGACTGAACAGGAGCTACTGTTCTTGTCAGTTTCCTAAGCAGAATTGAACTAGATATGGCCGTGTGTGTAGGAAGCACAGTTCTTTTGTTCTGAGAAAGCTCACTGTTCGGACCCCATAGGAAACACAGTAGAGTAGAAGAGTGCTATTTTCTCAAAAGCAGAGTGTGTTTCTTGTAAGAAGAGCAAGTGTTTGTTTCCCAGTCTGAAATGGAGTTGAATCCCATGCAGTTTCTGGTCCTAGGAGCAAGAGATGTTTTCTGGTAAGAAGATTCACTATTGCACTCCCATTGTCATATAAAGGGCGAATAGCACTGGTGTCTATTCCCAGCAGGTGCAGTGTATGGGACTGAAGATGAGCTACTGTTCTTGTCAGTTTCCTAAGCAGAGTTGAACTAGATATAGCCCGTGTGTGTAGGAAGCACAGTTCTTTTTTTCTGAGCAAGCACACTGTTAGGACCCCAAAGGAAACACTGTAGAGTAGAAGAGTGCTCTTTTCTCAAAAGCAGAGTGTGTTTCTTGTAAGGGTATGTAGAGTTTGTATCACAGTCCTAAATGGAGTGGAATCACATGCAGTTTTTGGTCCTACAAGCTAGAATTGTTTTCTGGTAAGTAAAGTAACTTTTGCGCTCCCATTGCCATGCATAGTGCAAATAGCACTGGCATGTGTTCGCAGCAAGTACAGTGTATTGGACTGAAGATGAGCTACTGTTCTTGTCAGTTTCCTAAGCAGAGTTGAACTAGATATGGCCACTGTGGGTAGGAAGCACAGTTCTTTTGTTCTGAGCAAGCTCACTATTCTGGCCCTATAGGAAACACAGTAGAGTAGAAGAGTGCTCTTTTCTCCAAAGCAGAGTGTGTTTCTTGTAAGGCGAGCTAGCGTTTTTTTCCCGTCCTAAATGGAGTTGAATCACATGCAGTTTCTGGTCCTACGAGCTAAAGTTGTTTTCTGGTAAGAAGAGTCACTATTGCGCTCCCATTGTCATACACAAGGCAAATAGCACTGGCGTCTGTTCCCAGCATGTACAGTGTATTGGAATGAAGAGGATCTACTGTTCTTGTCAGTTTCCTAAGCAAAATTGAACTAGATATTGCCGTGTGTATAGGAAGCACATTTCTTTTGTTCTGAGCAAGCTCACTGTTCTGGCCCTATAGGAAACACAGTGGAGTAGAAGAGTGATCTTTTCTCAAAAGCAAAGTGTGTTTCTTGTAAGGCGAGCTAGTGTTTGTTTCCCAGTCTTAAATGGAGTTGAATCACATGCAGTTATTGGTCCTACAAGTAAGAGGTGTTTTCTGGTAAGGAAAGTCACTATTGTGCTCCCATTGCCATACACAGTGCAAATCGCACTCACGTCTGTTCCCAGCAAGTACAGTGTATTGGACTGAAAAGGAGCTACTGTTCTTGTCAGTTTCCTGCGCAGAGTTGAACTAGATATAGTCGGTGTGTGTAGGAAGCACAGTTCTTTTGTTCTGAACAAGCTCACTGTTCTGGACCTATAGGAAACACATTAGAGTAGAAGAGTGCTCTTTTCTCAAAAGCAGAGTGTGTTTCTTGTAAGGCGAGCTAGCGTTTGTTTCCCAGTCCTAAATGGAGTTGAATCACATGCAGTTTCTTGTCCTACGAGCAAGAGTTGTTTTCTGGTAAGAAGAGTCACTATTGTGCTCCCATTGCCATACACAGTGCAAATAGCACTCGCGTCTGTTCCCAGCAAGTACAGTGTATTGGACTGAAGCGGAGCTACTGTTCTTGTCAGTTTCCTAAGCAGAGTTGAACTAGATATGGCCCGTGTGTGTAGGAAGCACAGTTCTTTTGTTCTGAGCAAGCTCACTGTTCGGACTCCATAGGAAACAAAGTAGAGTAGAAGAGTGCTCTTTTCTCAAAAGCAGAGTGTGTTTCTTGTAAGGGGAGCTAGTGTTTGTTTCCCAATCCTAAATGGAGTGGAAACACATGCAGTTTCTGGTCCTACGAGCAAGAGTTTTTTCTGGTAAGAAGAGTCACTATTGCGCTCCCATTGTCATACACAGGGCAAATAGCACTGGCGTCTGTTCCCAGCAAGTACAGTGTATTGGACTGAAAAGGATCTACTGTTCTTATCTTTTTCCTAAGCAGAGTTGAACTAGATATGGCCCGTGTGTGTAGAGAGCGCAGTTCTTTTGTTCTGAGCAAGCTCACTGTTCGAACCCATAGTAAACACAGTAGAGTAGAAGCGTGCTCTGTTCTCAAAAGCAGAGTGTGTTTCTTTGAAGGCAAGCTAGCGTTTGTTTTCCAGTCCTAAATGGAGTTGAATGATATGCAGTTTTTGGTCCTACAAGCTAGAGTTGTTTTCTGGTAAGGAAAGTCACTATTGCACTCCCATTGCCATACATAGTGCAAAAAGCACTAGCGTCTGTCCCAGCAAGTACAGTGTATTGGACTGAAGAGGAGCTACTGTTCTTGTCAGTTTCCTAAGCAGAGTTGAACTAGATATGGCCCGTGTGTGTAGGAAGCACAGTTCTTTTGTTCTGAGCAAGCTCACTGTTCGGACCCCATAGGAAACACAGTAGAGTAGAAGAGTGCTCTTTTCTCAAAAGCAGAGTGTGTTTCTTGTAAGTCGAGCTAGCGTTTGTTTCCCAGTCCTAAATGGAGTTGAATCACATGCAGTTTCTTGTCCTACGAGCAAGTGTTGTTTTCTGGTAAGAAGAGTCATTATTGCGCTCCCATGGTCATACACATTACAAATAGCACTGGCGTCTGTTCCCAGCATGTACAGTGTATTGGACTGAAGAGGATCTACTGTTCTTGTCAGTTTCCTAAGCAGAATTGAACTAGATATTGCCGTGTGTGTAGGAAGCACAGTTCTTTTGTTCTGAGCAAGCTCACTGTTCTGGCCCCATAGGAAACACAGTGGAGTAGAAGAGTGATCTTTTCTCAAAAGCAAAGTGTGTTTCTTGTAAGGCGAGCTAGTGTTTGTTTCCCAGTCATAAATGGAGTTGAATCACATGCAATTTTTGGTCCTACGAGCAAGAGGTGTTTTCTGACAAGGAAAGTCACTATTGTGCTCCCATTTCCATACACAGTGCAAATAGCACTCACCTCTGTTCCCAGCAAGTACGGTGTTGGACTGAAAAGCAGCTACTGTTCTTGTCAGTTTCCTAAGCAGAATTGAACTAGATATTGCCGTGTGTGTAGGAAGCACAGTTCTTTTGTTCTGAGCAAGCTCACTGTTCTGGCCCCATAGGAAACACAGTGGAGTAGAAGAGTGATCTTTTCTCAAAAGCAAAGTGTGTTTCTTGTAAGGCGAGCTAGTGTTTGTTTCCCAGTCATAAATGGAGTTGAATCACATGCAATTTTTGGTCCTACGAGCAAGAGGTGTTTTCTGGCAAGGAAAGTCACTATTGTGCTCCCATTTCCATACACAGTGCAAATAGCACTCACGTCTGTTCCCAGCAAGTACGGTGTTGGACTGAAAAGCAGCTACTGTTCTTGTCAGTTTCCTAAGCAGAGTTGAACTAGATATAGTCAGTGTGTGTAGGAAGCACAGTTCTTTTGTTCTGAACAAGCTCACTGTTCTGGACCTATAGGAAACACATTAGAGTAGAAGAGTGCTCTTTTCTCAAAAGCAGAGTGTGTTTCTTGTAAGGCGAGCTAGCGTTTGTTTCCCAGTTCTAAATGGAGTTGAATCACATGCAGTTTCTGGTCCTATGAACAAGGGTTGTTTTCTGTTAAGAAGAGTCACTATTGCGCTCCCATTGTCATACACAGGGCAAATAGCACTTGTGTCTGCTCGCAGCAAGTACAGTGTATTGTTCTGAAGATGAGCTACTGTTCTTGTCAGTTTCTGAAGCAGAGTTGAACTAGATATGGCCCCTGTGTGTAGGAAGCACAGTTCTTTTGTTCTGAGCAAGCTCACTGTTCGGACCCCATAGGAAACACAGTAGAGTAGAAGAGTGCTCTTTTCTCAAAAGCAGAGTGTGTTTCTTGTAAGGCGAGATAGTGTTTTTTCCCAGTCTGAAATGGAGTGGAATCCCATGCAGTTTCTGGTCCTATGAGCAAGAGTTGTTTTCTGGTAAGAAGAGTCACTATTGCGATCCCATTGCCATACACAGGGCATATAGCACTCGCGTCTGTTCGCAGCAAGTACAGTTTATTGTTCTGAAGATGAGCTACTGTTCTTGTCAGTTTCCTAAGCAGAGTTGAACTAGATATGGCCCCTGTGTGTAGGAAGCACAGTTCTTTTGTTCTGAGCAAGCTCACTGATCAGACCCCATAGGAAGCAGAGTAGAGTAGAAGAGTGCTCTTTTCTCAAAAGCAGAGTGTGTTTCTTGTAAGGCAAGCTAGTCTTTGTATCCCAGTCTGAAATGGAGTTGAATCCCATGCAGTTTCTGGTCCTATGAGCAAGAGTTGTTTTCTGGTAAGAAGAGTCACTATTGCGCTCCCATTGCCATATACAGTGAAAATAGCTCTCGCGTCTGTTCCCAGCAAGTACAGTGTATTGGACTGAAGAGGAGCTAATGTTCTTGTCAGTTTCCTATGCAGAGTTGAACTAGATATGGCCCGTGCTAGTAGGAAGCACAGTTCTTTTGTTCTGAGCAAGCACACTGTTTGGACCCCAAAGGACACACAGAAGAGTAGAAGAGTGCTCTTTTCTCAAAAGCAGAGTGTGTTTCTTTTAAGGTGAGCTAGCGTTTGTTTCCCAGTCCTAAATGGAGTTGAATCACATGCAGTTTCTGGTCCTACAAGCAAGAGTTGTTTTCTGGTAAGAAGAGTCACTATTGCGCTCCCATTGTCATACACAGGGCAAATAGCACTGGCGTCCGTTCCCAGCATTTACAGTGTATTGGACTGAAGAGGAGCTACTGTTCTTGTCAGTTTCCTATGCAGAGTTGAACTAGATATAGCCCGTGTGTGTAGGAAGCACAGTTCTTTCGTTCTGAGCAAGCTCACTATTCTGGCGCTATAGGAAACACAGTAGAGTAGAAGAGTGCTCTTTTCTCAAAAGCAGAGTGTGTTTCTTCTAAGGCGAACTAGCGTTTGTTTCCCAGTCCTAAATGGAGTGGAATCCCATGCAGTTCCTGGTCCTACGAGCAAGAGTTGTATTCTGGTAAGAAGAGTCACTATTGCGCTCCCATTGTCATACACAGGGCAAATAGCACTGGCGTCTGTTCCCAGCAAGTACAGTGTATGGGACAGAAAAGGATCTACTGTTCTTGTCAGTTTCCTAAGCAGAATTGAACTAGATATGGCCGTGTGTGTAGGCAGCACAGTTCTTTTGTTCTGAGCAAGCTCACTGTTTGGCCCTGTAGGAAACACAGTAGAGTAGAAGAGTGCTCTTTTCTCAAAAGCAGAGTGTGTTTCTTGTAAGGCGAGCTAGCTTTTGTTTCCCAGTCCTAAATGGAGTGGAATCACATGCAGTTTTTGGTCCTAAGAGCTAGAATTGTTTTCTGGTAAGGAAAGTCACTTTTGCGCTCCCATTGCCATGCATAGTGCAAATAGCACTGGCGTGTGTTCGCAGCAAATACAGTGTATTGGACTGAAGATGAGGTAATGTTCTTGTCAGTTTCCTAAGCAGAGTTGAACTAGATATGGCCACTGTGGGTAGGAAGCACAGTTCTTTTGTTCTGAGCAAGCTCACTATTCTGGCCCTATAGGAAACACAGTAGAGTAGAAGAGTGCTCTTTTCTCAAAAGCAGAGTTTGTTTCTTGTAAGACGAGCTAGCGTTTGTTTCCCGTCCTAAATGGAGTTGAATCACATGCAGTTTTTGGTCCTACGCGCAAGAGTTCTTTTCTGGTAAGAAGAGTAAGTATTGCGCTCCCATTGTCATACTCAGGGCAAATAGCACTGGCATCTGTTCCCAACATGTACAGTGTATGGGACTGAAGAGGATCTACTGTTCTTGTCAGTTTCCTAAGCAGAATTGAACTGGATATGGCCGTGTGTGTAGGAAGCACAGTTCTTTTGTTCTGAGCAAGCTCACTGTTCGGACCCCAGAGGAAACACAGTAGAGTAGAAGAGTGCTCTTTTCTCAAAACCAGAGTGTGTTTCTTGTAAGGTGAGCTAGTGTTTGTTTCCCAGTCTGAAATGGAGTGGAATCCCATGCAGTTTCTGGTCCTATGAACAAGAGTTTTTTTCTGGTAAGAAGAGTAACTATTGCGCTCCATTGCCATATACAGTGCAAATAGTCCGCGCGTTTGTTCCCAGCAAGTACAGTGTATTGGACTGAAGAGGAGCTAATGTTCATGTCAGTTTCCTAAGCGGAGTTGAACTAGATATGGCCCCTGTGTGTAGGATGCACAGTTCTTTTGTTCTGAGCAAGGTCACTGTTTGGACCCCAAAGGAAACACAGTAGAGTAGAAGAGTGCTCTGTTCTCAAAAGCAGAGTGTGTTTCTTGTAAGGCTAGCTAGCGTTTGTTTCACAGTCCCAAATGTAGTTGAATCACATGCAGTTTCTGGTCCTACGAGCAAGAGTTGTTTTCTGGTCAGAAGAGTAACTATTTCCTATCATTGTCATACACAGGACAAATAACAGTGGCGTCTGTTCCCAGCATGTACAGTGTATTGTACTGAAGAGGAGCAACCGTTATTGTCAGTTTCCTAAGCAGAGTTGAACTAGATATGGCCCGTGTGTGTAGGAAGCACAGTTCTTTTGTTCTGAGCAAGCTCACTGTTCGGACCCCATAGGAAACACAGTAGAGTAGAAGACTGCTCTGTTCTCAAAAGCAGCGTGTGTTTCTGGTAAGGCGAGCTAGCGTTTGTTTCCCAGTCCTAAATGGAGTTGAATCACATCCAGTTTTTGGTCCTACGAGCAAGAGTTGTTTTCTGGTAATAAAGTCACTATTGCGCTCCAATTGCCATACACAGTGTAAATAGCACTCGCATCTGTTCCCAGCAAGTACAGTGTATTGGACTGAAGCGTAGCTACTGTTCTTGCCAGTTTCCTAAGCAGAGTTGAACTAGATATGGCCCCTGTGTGTAGGAAGCACAGTTCTTTTGTTCTGAGCAAGCTCACTATTCGGACCCCATAGGAAACACAGTAGAGTAGAAGAGTGCTCTTTTTCTCAAAATCAGAGTGTCTTTCTTGTAAGGCGAGCTAGTGTTTGTTTCCCATTCAGAAATGGAGTTGAATCCCATGCAGTTTCTGGACCTATGAGCAAGAGTTGTTTTCTGATAAGAAGAGACACTATTGTGCTCCTATTGCCATACACAGTGCAAATAGCACTCGCATCTGTTCCCAGCAAGTACAGTGTATTGGACTGAAGCGTAGCTACTGTTCTTGTCAGTTTCCTAAGCAGAGTTGAACTACATATGGTCCGTGTGTGTAGGAAGCACAGTTCTTTTGTTCTGAGCAAGCTCACTGTTCGGACCCCATAGGAAACACAGTAGAGTAGAAGAGTGCTCTTTTCTCAAAAGCAGAGTGTGTTTCTTGTAAGGCGAGCTAGCATTTGTTTCCCAGTCCTAACTGGAGCTGAATCATATGCAGTTTCTGATCCTACGAGCAAGAGTTGTTTTCTGGTAAGGAAAGTCACTATTGTGCTCCCATTGCCATACACAGTGCTAATAGCACTCGCGTCTGTTACCAGCAAGTACAGTGTATTGGACTGAAGAGGAGCTACTGTTCTTGTCAGTTTCCTAAGCAGAGTTGAACTAGATATGGCCCGTGTGTGTAGGAAGCACAGTTTTTTTGTTCTGAGCAAGCTCAATGTTCGGACCCCATGGGAAACACAGTAGAGTAGAAGACTGCTCTTTTCTCAAAAGCAGAGTGTGTTTCTTGTAAGGCGAGCTAGCGTTTGTTTCCCAGTCCTAAATGGAGTTGAATCACATGCAGTTTTTGGTCCTACGATCAAGAGTTGTTTTCTGGTAATAAAGTCACTGTTGCGCTCCCATTGCCATACACAGTGTAAATAGCACTCGCATCTGTTCCCAGCAAGTACAGTGTATTTGACTGAAGCAGAGCTACCGTTCTTCTCAGTTTGCTAAGCAGAGTTGAACTAGATATGGCCGCTGTGTGTAGGAAGCACAGTTCTTTTGTTCTGAGCAAGCTCACTATTCGGACCCCATAGGAAACACAGTAGAGTAGAAGAGTGCTCTTTTCTCAAAAGCAGAGTGTGTTTCTTGTAAGGCGAGCTAGTGTTTATTTCCCAGTCAGAAGTGGAGTTGAATACCATGCAGTTTCTTGTCCTATGAGTAAGAGTTGTTTTCTGATAAGAAGAGTCACTATTGTGCTCCTATTGCCATACACAGGGCAAATAGCACTCGCGTCTATTCCCAGCTAGTACAGTGTATTGGACTGAAGCGGAGCTACTGTTCTTGTCAGTTTCCTAAACAGAGATGAACTAGATATGGCCCGTGTGTGTACGAAGCACAGTTCTTTTGTTCTGAGCAAGCTCACTGTTAGACCCCCTAGGAAACACAATAGAGTAGAAGAGTGCTATTTTCTCAAAAGCAGAGTGTGTTTTTTCTAAGGCGAGATAGCATTTGTTTCCCTGTCCTAAATGGAGTTGAATCACATGCAGTTTTTTGTCCTACGACCAAGAGTTGTTTTCTGGTAAGGAAAGTCACTATTGCGCTCCCATTTACATATACAGTGCAAATAGCACTCGCGTCTGTTCCCAGCAAGTACAGTGTATTGGACTGAAGCGGAGCTACTGTTCTTGTCATTTTCCTAAGCAGAGATGAACTAGATATGGCCCGTTTGTGTAGGAAGCACAGTTCTTTTGTTCTGAGCAAGCTCACTGTTAGACCCCCTAGGAAACACAGTAGAGTAGAAGAGCGCTCTTTTCTCAAAATCAGAGTGTCTTTCTTGTAAGGCGAGCTAGTGTTTGTTTCCCAGTCAGAAATGGAGTTGAATCCCATGCAGTTTCTGGTCTTATGAGCAAGAGTTGTTTTCTGATAAGAAGAGTCACTATTGTGCTCCTATTGCCATACACAGTGCAAATAGCACTCGCGTCTGTTCCCAGCAAGTACAGTGTATTGGACTGAATAGGAGCTACTGTTCTTGTCAGTTTCCTAAGCAGAGTTGAACTTCATATGGTCCGTGTGTGTAGGAAGCACAGTTCTTTTGTTCTGAGCAAGCTCACTGTTCGGACCCCAAAGGAAACACAGTAGAGTAGAAGAGTGCTCTTTTCTCAAAAGCAGAGTGTGTTTCTTGTAAGGCGAGCTAGCATTTGTTTTCCAGTCCTAAATGGAGCTGAATCACATGCAGTTTCTGGTCCTACGAGCAAGAGTTGTTTCCTGGTAAGAAGAGTCACTATTGCGCTCCCATTGTCATACACAGGGCAAATAGCACTGGCGTCTGTTCCCAGCATGAACAGTGTATTGGACTGAACAGGAGCTACTGTTCTTGTCAGTTTCCTAAGCAGAATTGAACTAGATATGGCTGTATTTGTAGGAAGCACAGTTCTTTTGTTCTGAACAAGCTCACTGTTCTGGACCTATAGGAAACACATTAGAGTAGATGAGTGCTCTTTTCTCAAAAGCAGAGTGTGTTTCTTGTAAGGCTAGCTAGCGTTTGTTTCCCAGTCCTAAATGGAGTTGAATCACATGCAGTTTTTGGTCCTACGAGCAAGAGTTGTTTTCTGGTAATAAAGTCACTGTTGCGCTCCCATTGCCATACACAGTGTAAATAGCACTCGCATCTGTTCCCAGCAAGTACATTGTATTTGACTGAAGCGGAGCTACCGTTCTTCTCAGTTTGCTAAGCAGAGTTGAACTAGATATGCCCGCTGTGTGTAGGAAGCACAGTTCTTTTGTTCTGAGCAAGCTCACTATTCGGACCCCATAGGAAACAAAGTAGAGTAGAAGAGTGCTCTTTTCTCAAAAGCAGAGTGTGTTTCTTGTAAGGCGAGCTAGTGTTTGTTTCCCAGTCAGAAATGGAGTTGAATCCCATGCAGTTTCTTGTCCTATGAGTAAGAGTTGTTTTCTGATAAGAAGAGTCACTATTGTGCTCCTATTGCCATACACAGGGCAAATAGCACTCGCGTTTGTTCCCAGCTAGTACAGTGTATTGGACTGAAGTGGAGCTACTGTTCTTGTCAGTTTCCTAAACAGAGATGAACTAGATATGGCCCGTGTGTGTAGGAAGCACAGTTCTTTTGTTCTGAGCAAGCTCACTGTTAGACCCCCTAGGAAACACAATAGAGTAGAAGAGTGCTATTTTCTCAAAAGCAGAGTGTGTTTTTTGTAAGGCGAGATAGCGTTTGTTTCCCTGTCCTAAATGGAGTTGAATCACAAGCAGTTTTTTGTCCTACGACCAAGAGTTGTTTTCTGGTAAGGAAAGTCACTATTGCGCTCCCATTTACATATACAGTGCAAATAGCACTCGCGTCTGTTCCCAGCAAGTACACTGTATTGGACTGAAGCGGAGCTACTGTTCTTGTCAGTTTCCTAAGCAGAGATGAACTAGATATGGCCCGTGTGTGTAGGAAGCACAGTTCTTTTGTTCTGAGCAAGCTCACTGTTAGACCCCCTAGGAAACACAGTAGAGTAGAAGAGTGCTCTTTTCTCAAAAGCAGAGTGTGTTTTTTGTAAGGCGAGACAGCATTTGTTTCCCTGTCCTAAATGGAGTTGAATCACATGCAGTTTTTTGTCCTACGACCAAGAGTTGTTTTCTGGTAGGGAAAGTCACTATTGCGCTCCCATTTACATACAAAGTGCAAATAGCACTCACGTCTGTTCCCAGCAAGTACAGTGTTTTGGACTGAAGCGTAGCTACTGTTCTTGTCAGTTTCCTAAGCAGAGTTGAACTAGATATGGCCCCTGTGTGTAGGAAGCACAGTTCTTTTGTCCTGAGCAAGCTCACTATTCGGACCCCATAGGAAACACAGTAGAGTAGAAGAGTGCTCTTTTCTCAAAATCAGAGTGTGTTTCTTGTAAGGCGAGCTAGTGTTTGTTTCACAGTCAGAAATGGAGTTGAATCCCATGCAGTTTCTGGTCTTATGAGCAAGAGTTGTTTTCTGATAAGAAGAGTAACTATTGTGCTCCTATTGCCATACACAGTGCAAATAGCCCTTGCGTCTGTTCCCAGCAAGTACAGTGTATTGGACTGAATAGGAGCTACTGTTCTTGTCAGTTTCCTAAGCAGAGTTGAACTTCATATGGTCCGTGTGTGTAGGAAGCACAGTTCTTTTGTTCTGAGCAAGCTCACTGTTCGGACCCCAAGGAAACACAGTAGAGTAGAAGAGTGCTCTTTTCTCAAAAGCAGAGTGTGTTTCTTGTAAGGCGAGCTAGCATTTGTTTCCCAGTCCTAAATGGAGCTGAATCACATGCAGTTTCTGGTCCTACGAGCAAGAGTTGTTTTCTGGTAAGAAGAGTCACTATTGCGCTCCCATTGTCATACACAGGGCAAACAGCACTGGCGTCTGTTCCCAGCATGAACAGTGTATTGGACTGAACAGGAGCTACTGTTCTTTTCAGTTTCCTAAGCAGAATTGAACTAGATATGGCTGTATTTGTAGGAAGCACAGTTCTTTTGTTCTGAGCAAGCTCACTCTTCTGGCCCTATAGGAAACACAGTAGAGTAGAAGAGTGCTCTTTTCTCAAAAGCAGAGTGTGTTTCTTGTAAAACGAGCTAGTGTTTGTTTCCCAGTCCTAAATGGAGTTGAATCCCATGCAGTTTATGGTCCTACGAGCAAGAGGTGTTTTCTGGTAAGGAAAGTCACTATTGCGCTCCCATTTCAAAACACAGTGCAAATAGCACTCGTGTCTGTTCCCAGCAAGTACAGTGTATTGCACGGAAGCGGAGCTACTGTTCTTGTCAGTTTCCTAAGCAGAGATGAACTAGATATGGCCCGTGTGTGTAGGAAGCATAGTTCTTTTGTTCTGAGCAAGCTCACTGTTAGACCCCCTAGGAAACACAGTAGAGTAGAAGAGTGCTCTTTTCTCAAAAGCAGAGTGTGTTTTTTGTAAGGCGAGATAGCGTTTGTTTGCCTGTCCTAAATGGAGTTGAATCACATGCAGTTTATTGTCCTACGACCAAGAGTTGTTTTCTGGTAAGGAAAGTCACTATTGCGCTCCCATTTACATACACAATGCAAATAGCACTCGCGTCTGTTCCCAGCAAGTACAGTGTATTGGACTGAAGCGTAGCTACTGTTCTTGTCAGTTTCATAAGCAGAGTTGAACTAGATATGGCCCGTGTGTGTAGGATGCACAGTTCTTTTGTTCTGAGCAAGCTCACTGTTCGCACCCCATAGGAAACACAGTAGAGTAAAAGAGTGCTCTTTTCTCAAAAGCAGAGTGTGTTTCTTGTAAGGCGAGCTAGTGTTTGTTTCCCAGTCCTAAATGGAGTTGAATCACATGCAGTTTCTGGTCCTACGAGCAAGAGGTGTTTCCTGGTAAGGAAAGTCACTATTGCGCTCCCATTTCCATACACAGTGCAAATAGCACTCGCGTCTGTTCCCAGCAAGTACAGTGTATTGGACTGAAGCGGAGCTACTGTTCTTGTCAGTTTCCTAAGCAGAGATGAACTAGATATGGCCCTTGTGTGTAGGAAGCACACTTCTTTTGTTCTGAGCAAGCTCACTGTTAGACCCCCTAGGAAACACAGTAGAGTAGAAGAGTGCTCTTTTCTCAAAAGCAGAGTGTGTTTTTTGTAAGGCGAGATAGCATTTGTTTCCCTGTCCTAAATGGAGTTGAATCACATGCAGTTTTTTGTCCTACGACCAAGAGTTGTTTTCTGGTAAGGAAAGTCACTATTGCGCTCCCATTTACATACACAATGTAAATAGCACTCGCGTCTGTTCCCAGCAAGTACAGTGTATTGGACTGAAGCGTAGCTACTGTTCTTGTCAGTTTCATAAGCAGAGTTGAACTAGATATGGCCAGTGTGTGTAGGAAGCACATTTCTTTGTTCTGAGCAAGCTCACTGTTCGGACCCCATAGGAAACACAGTAGAGTAGAAGAGTGCTCTTTTCTCAAAAGCAGAGTGTGTTTCTTTTAAGGCGAGCTAGTGTTTGTTTCCCAGTCTGAAATGGAGTTGAATCCCATGCAGTTTCTGGTCTTATGAGCAAGGGTTGTTTTCTGATAAGAAGAGTCACTATTGTGCTCCTATTGCCATACACAGTGCAAATAGCACTCGTGTCTGTTCCCAGCAAGTACAGTGTATTGGACTGAATAGGAGCTACTGTTCTTGTCAGTTTCCTAAGCAGAGTTGAACTTCATATGGTCCGTGTGTGTAGGAAGCACAGTTCTTTTGTTCTGAGCAAGCTCACTGTTTGGACCCCAAAGGAAACACAGTAGAGTAGAAGAGTGCTCTTTTCTCAAAAGCAGAGTGTGTTTCTTGTAAGGCGAGCTAGCATTTGTTTCCCAGTCCTAAATGGAGCTGAATCACATGCAGTTTCTGGTCCTACGAGCAAGAGTTGTTTTCTGGTAAGAAGAGTCACTATTGCGCTCCCATTGTCATACACAGGGCAAATAGCACTGGCGTCTGTTTACCGCAAGTACAGTGTATTGGACTGAAGAGGAGCTACTGTTCTTGTCAGTTTCCTAAGCAGAATTGAACTAGATATGGCCGTGTGTGTAGGAAGCACAGTTCTTTTGTTCTGAGAAAGCTCACTGTTCGGACCCCATAGGAAACACTGTAGAGTAGAAGAGTGCTATTTTCTCAAAAGCAGAATGTGTTTCTTGTAAGGGTAGGTAGCATTTGTATTGCAGTCCTAAATGGAGTGGAATCACATGCAGTTTTTGGTCCTACGAGCTAGAATTGTTTTCTGGTAAGTAAAGTAACTTTTGCGCTCCCATTGCCATGCATAGTGCAAAAAGCACTGGCATGTGTTCGCAGCAAGTACAGTGTATTGGACTGAAGATGAGCTACTGTTCTTGTCAGTTTCCTAAGCAGAGTTGAACTAGATATGGCCACTGTGGGTAGGAAGCACAGTTCTTTTGTTCTGAGCAAGCTCACTATTCTGGCCCTATAGGAAACACAGTAGAGTAGAAGAGTGCTCTTTTCTCCAAAGCAGAGTGTGTTTCTTGTAAGGCGAGCTAGCGTTTGTTTCCCGTCCCAAATGGAGTTGAATCACATGCAGTTTCTGGTCCTACGAGCTAAAGTTGTTTTCTGGTAAGAAGAGTCACTATTGCGCTCCCATTGTCATACACAAGGCAAATAGCACTGGCGTCTGTTCCCAGCATGTACAGTGTATTGGAATGAAGAGGATCTACTGTTCTTGTCAGTTTCCTAAGCAAAATTGAACTAGATATTGCTGTGTGTATAGGAAGCACATTTCTTTTGTTCTGAGCAAGCTCACTGTTCTGGCCCTATAGGAAACACAGTGGAGTAGAAGAGTGATCTTTTCTCAAAAGCAAAGTGTGTTTCTTGTAAGGCGAGCTAGTGTTTGTTTCCCAGTCTTAAATGGAGTTGAATCACATGCAGTTATTGGTCCTACGAGTAAGAGGTGTTTTCTGGTAAGGAAAGTCACTATTGTGCTCCCATTGCCATACACAGTGCAAATAGCACTCACGTCTGTTCCCAGCAAGTACAGTGTATTGGACTGAAAAGGAGCTACTGTTCTTGTCAGTTTCCTAAGCAGAGTTGAACTAGATATAGTCGGTGTGTGTAGCAAGCACAGTTCTTTTGTTCTGAACAAGCTCACTGTTCTTGACTTATAGGAAACACATTAGAGTAGAAGAGTGCTCTTTTCTCAAAAGCAGAGTGTGTTTCTTGTAAGGCGAGCTAGCGTTTGTTTCCCAGTCCTAAATGGGGTTGAATCACATGCAGTTTCTGGTCCTACGAGCAAGGGTTGTTTTTTGGTAAGAAGAGTCACTATTGTGCTCCCATTGTCATATACAGGGCAAATAACTCTGGCGTCTGTTCCCAGCATGTACAGTGTATTGGACTGAAGAAGATCTACTGTTCTTGTCAGTTTCCTAAGCAGAGTTGAACTAGATATGGCCCGTATGTGTAGAAAGCGCAGTTCATTTGTTCTGAGCAAGCTCACTGTTTGAACCCATAGTAAACACAGTAGAGTAGAAGCGTGCTCTGTTCTCAAAAGCAGAGTGTGTTTCTTTTAAGGCAAGCTAGCGTTTGTTTTTCAGTCCTAAATGGAGTTGAATGACATGCAGTTTTTGGTCCTACAAGCTAGAGTTGTTTTCTGGTAAGGAAAGTCACTATTGCACTCCCATTGCCATACATAGTGCAAAAAGCACTAGCGTCTGTTCCCAGCAAGTACAGTGTATTGGACTGAAGAGGAGCTACTGTTCTTGTCAGTTTCCTAAGCAGAGTTGAACTAGATACGGCACCTCTGTGTAGGAAGCACAGTTCTTTTGTTCTGAGCAAGCTCACTGTTCGGACCCCATAGGAAACACAGTAGAGTAGAAGAGTGCTCTTTTCTCAAAAGCAGAGTGTGTTTCTTGTAAGTCGAGCTAGCATTTGTTTCCCATTCCTAAATGGAGTTGAATCACATGCAGTTTCTTGTCCTACGAGCAAGTGTTGTTTTCTAGTAAGAAGAGTCATTATTGCGCTCCCATGGTCATACACATTACAAATAGCACTGGCGTCTGTTCCCAGCATGTACAGTGTATTGGACTGAAGAGGATCTACTGTTCTTGTAAGTTTCCTAAGCAGAATTGAACTAGATATTGCCGTGTGTGTAGGAAGCACACTTCTTTTGTTCTGAGCAAGCTCACTGTTCTGGCCCTATAGGAAACACAGTGGAGTAGAAGAGTGATCTTTTCTCAAAAGCAAAGTGTGTTTCTTGTAAGGCGAGCTAGTGTTTGTTTCCCAGTCATAAATGGAGTTGAATCACATGCAAGTTTTGGTCCTACGAGCAAGAGGTGTTTTCTGGCAAGGAAAGTCACTATTGTGCTCCCATTTCCATACACAGTGCAAATAGCACTCACGTCTGTTCCCAGCAAGTACGGTGTTGGACTGAAAAGGAGCTACTGTTCTTGTCAGTTTCCTAAGCAGAGTTGAACTAGATATAGTCGGTGTGTGTAGGAAGCACAGTTCTTTTGTTCTGAACAAGCTCACTGTTCTGGACCTATAGGAAACACATTGGAGTAGAAGAGTGCTCTTTTCTCAAAAGCAGAGTGTGTTTCTTGTAAGGCGAGCTAGTGTTTGTTTCCCAGTTCTAAATGGAGTTGAATCACATGCAGTTTCTGGTCCTATGAACAAGGGTTGTTTTCTGGTTAGAAGGGTCACTATTGCGCTCCCATTGTCATACACAGGGCAAATAGCACTGGCGTCTGTTCCCAGCAAGTACAGTGTATGGGACAGAAAAGGATCTACTGTTCTTGTCAGTTTCCTAAGCAGAATTGAACTAGATATGGCCGTGTGTGTAGGAAGCACAGTTCTTTTGTTCTGAGCAAGCTCACTGTTTTGGCCCTGTAGGAAACACAGTAGAGTAGAAGAGTGCTCTTTTCTCAAAAGCAGAGTGTGTTTCTTGTAAGGCGAGCTAGCTTTTGTTTCCCAGTCCTAAATGGAGTGGAATCACATGCAGTTTTTGGTCCTAAGAGCTAGAATTGTTTTCTGGTAAGGAAAGTCACTTTTGCGCTCCCATTGCCATGCATAGTGCAAATAGCACTGGCGTGTGTTCGCAGCAAGTACAGTGTATTGGACTGAAGATGAGGTACTGTTCTTGTCAGTTTCCTAAGCAGAGTTGAACTAGATATGGCCACTGTGGGTAGGAAGCACAGTTCTTTTGTTCTGAGCAAGCTCACTATTCTGGCCCTATAGGAAACACAGTAGAGTAGAAGAGTGCTCTTTTCTCAAAAGCAGAGTTTTTTTCTTATAAGACGAGCTAGCGTTTGTTTCCCGTCCTAAATGGAGTTGAATCACATGCAGTTTCTAGTCCTAGGAGCAACAGTTTTTTTTCTGGTAAGAAGAGTCACTATTGTGCTCCCATTGTCATACTCAGGGCAAATAGCACTGGCATCTGTTCCCAACAAGTACAGTGTATGGGACTGAAGAGGATCTACTGTTCTTGTCAGTTTCCTAAGCAGAATTGAACTGGATATGGCCGTGTGTGTAGGAAGCACAGTTCTTTTGTTCTGAGCAAGCTCACTGTTCGGACCCCAGAGGAAACACAGTAGAGTAGAAGAGTGCTCTTTTCTCAAAAGCAGAGTGTGTTTCTTGTAAGGTGAGCTAGTGTTTGTTTCCCAGTCTGAAATGGAGTGGAATCCCATGCAGTTTCTGGTCCTATGAGCAAGAGTTTTTTTCAGGTAAGAAGAGTAACTATTGCGCTCCCATTGCCATATACAGTGCAAATAGTCCACGCGTCTGTTCCCAGCAAGTACAGTGTATTGGACTGAAGAGGAGCTAATGTTCATGTCAGTTTCCTAAGCGGAGTTGAACTAGATATGGCCCCTGTGTGTAGGATGCACAGTTCTTTTGTTCTGAGCAAGGTCACTGTTTGGACCCCAAAGGAAACACTGTAGAGTAGAAGAGTGCTCTGTTCTCAAAAGCAGAGTGTGTTTCTTGTAAGGCTAGCTAGCGTTTGTTTCGCAGTACCAAATGGAGTTGAATCACATCCAGTTTCTGGTCCTACGAGCAAGAGTTGTTTTCTGGTCAGAAGAGTAACTATTTCCTCCCATTGTCATACACAGGACAAATAACAGTGGCGTCTGTTCCCAGCATGTACAGTGTATTGTACTGAAGAGGAGCTACCGTTCTTGTCAGTTTCCTAAGCAGAGTTGGACTAGATATGGCCCGTGTGTGTAGGAAGCACAGTTCTTTTGTTCTGAGCAAGCTCACTGTTCGGACCCCATAGGAAACACAGTAGAGTAGAAGACTGCTCTGTTCTCAAAAGCAGAGTGTGTTTCTTGTAAGGCGAGCTAGAGTTTGTTTCCCAGTCCTAAATGGAGTTGAATCACATCCAGTTTTTGGTCCTACGAGCAAGAGTTGTTTTCTGGTAATAAAGTCACTATAGCGCTCCCATTGCCATACACAGTGCAAATAGAACTTGCATCTGTTCCCAGCAAGTACAGTGTATTGGACTGAAGCGTAGCTACTGTTCTTGCCAGTTTCCTAAGCAGAGTTGAACTAGATATGGCCCCTGTGTGTAGGAAGCAGAGTTCTTTTGTTCTGAGCAAGCTCACTATTCGGACCCCATAGGAAACACAGTAGAGTAGAAGAGTGCTCTTTTCTCAAAATCGGAGTGTCTTTCTTGTAAGGCGAGCTAGTGTTTGTTTCCCAGTCAGAAATGGAGTTGAATCCCATGCAGTTTCTGGTCCTATGAGCAAGAGTTGTTTTCTGATAAGAAGAGACACTATTGTGCTCCTATTGCCATACATAATGCAAATAGCACTGGCGTCTGTTCCCAGCAAGTACAGTGTATTGGACTGAATAGGAGCTACTGTTCTTGTCAGTTTCCTAAGCAGAGTTGAACTACATAAGGTCCGTGTGTGTAGGAAGCACACTTCTTTTGTTCTGAGCAAGCTCACTGTTCGGACCCCATAGGAAACACAGTAGAGTAGAAGAGTGCTCTTTTCTCAAAAGCAGAGTGTGTTTCTTGTAAGGCGAGCTAGCATTTGTTTCCCAGTCCTAAATGGAGCTGAATCATATGCAGTTTCTGATCCTACGAGCAAGAGTTGTTTTCTGGTAAGGAAAGTCACTATTGTGCTCCCATTGCCATACACAGTGATAATAGCACTTGCGTCTGTTCCCAGCAAGTACAGTGTATTGGACTGAAGAGGAGCTACCGTTCTTGTCAGTTTCCTAAGCAGAGCTGAACTAGATATGGCCCGTGTGTGTAGGAAGCACAGTTCTTTTGTTCTGAGCAAGCTCAATGTTCGGACCCCATGGGAAACACAGTAGAGTAGAAGACTGCTCTTTTCTCAAAAGCAGAGTGTGTTTCTTGTAAGGCGAGCTAGCGTTTGTTTCCCAGTCCTAAATGGAGTTGAATCACATGCAGTTTTTGGTCCTACGAGCAAGAGTTGTTTTCTGATAAGAAGGGTTACTATTGTGCTCCTATTGCCATAAACAGTGCAAATAGCACTCGCTTCTGTTCCCAGCAATTACAGTGTATTGGACTGAATAGGAGCTACTGTTCTTGTCAGTTTCCTAAGCAGAGTTGAACTACATATGGTCCGTGTGTGTAGGAAGCACAGTTCTTTTGTTCTGAGCAAGCTCACTGTTCGGACAACATAGGAATCACAGTAGTGTAGAAGAGTGCTCTTTTCTCAAAAGCAGAGTGTGTTTCTTGTAAGGCGAGCTAGCATTTTTTTTTCCCGTCCTAAATGGAGCTGAATCATATGCAGTTTCTGATCCTACGAGCAAGAGTTGTTTTCTGGTAAGGAAAGTCACTATTGTGCTCCCATTGCCATACACAGTGATAATAGCACTTGCGTCTGTTCCCAGCAAGTACAGTGTATTGGACTGAAGAGGAGCTACCGTTCTTGTCAGTTTCCTAAGCAGAGCTGAACTAGATATGGCCCGTGTGTGTAGGAAGCACAGTTCTTTTGTTCTGAGCAAGCTCAATGTTCGGACCCCATGGGAAACACAGTAGAGTAGAAGACTGCTCTTTTCTCAAAAGCAGAGTGTGTTTCTTGTAAGGCGAGCTAGCGTTTGTTTCCCAGTCCTAAATGGAGTTGAATCACATGCAGTTTTTGGTCCTACGAGCAAGAGTTGTTTTCTGATAAGAAGGGTTACTATTGTGCTCTTATTGCCATAAACAGTGCAAATAGCACTCGCTTCTGTTCCCAGCAATTACAGTGTATTGGACTGAATAGGAGCTACTGTTCTTGTCAGTTTCCTAAGCAGAGTTGAACTACATATGGTCCGTGTGTGTAGGAAGCACAGTTCTTTTGTTCTGAGCAAGCTCACTGTTCGGACAACATAGGAATCACAGTAGTGTAGAAGAGTGCTCTTTTCTCAAAAGCAGAGTGTGTTTCTTGTAAGGCGAGCTAGCATTTTTTTTTCCCGTCCTAAGTGGAGCTGAATCACATGCAGTTTCTGGTCCTACGAGCAAGAGTTGTTTTCTGGTAAGGAAAGTCACTATTGCGCTCCCATTGCCATACACAGTGCAAATAGCCCTCGCATCTGTTCCCAGCAAGTACAGTGTATTGGACTGAAGAGAAGCTACTGTTCTTGTCAGTTTCCTAAGCAGAGTTGAACTAGATATGGCCCGTGTGTGTAGGAAGCACAGTTCTTTTGTTCTGAGCAAGCACAATGTTCGAACCCCATAGGAAACACAATAGAGTAGAAGACTGCTCTTTTCTCAAAAGCAGAGTGTGTTTCTTATCAGGCGAGCTAGTGTTTGTTTCCCAGTCAGAAATGGAGTTGAATCCCATGCAGTTTCTTGTCCTATGAGTAAGAGTTGTTTTCTGATAAGAAGAGTCACTATTGTGCTCCTATTGCCATACACAGTGCAAATAGCACTCGCGTCTGTTCCCAGCTAGTACAGTGTATTGGACTGCAGAGGAGCTACCGTTCTTGTCAGTTTCCGAAGCAGAGTTGAACTAAATGGCCCGTGTGTGTAGGAAGCACAGTTCGTTTGTTCTGAGCATGCTCAATGTTCGGACCCCATAGGAAACACAGTCGAATAGAAGAGTGCTCTTTTCTCAAAAGCAGAGTGTGTTTCTTGTTAGGCGAGCTAGCGTTTGTTTCCCAGTCCTAAATGGAGTTGAATCACATGCAGATTCTTGTCCTACGAGCAAGAGTTTTTTTCTGGTAAGAAGAGTCACTATTGCGCTCCCATTGTCATACACAGTGCAAATAACACTCGCATCTGTTCCCAGCAAGTACAGTGTATTGGACTGAAGCGGAGCTACTGTTCTTGTCAGTTTCCTAAGCAGACTTGAACTAGATATGGCCCGTGTGTGTAGGAAGCACAGTTCTTTTGTTCTGAGCAAGCTCACTGTTAGACCCCCTAGGAAACACAATAGAGTAGAAGAGTGCTATTTTCTCAAAAGCAGAGTGTGTTTTTTGTAAGGCGAGATAGCGTTTGTTTCCCAGTCCTAAATGGAGTTGAATCACATGCAGTTTTTTGTCCTACGACCAAGATTTGTTTTCTGGTAAGGAAAGTCACTATTGCGCTCCCATTTACATATACAGTGCAAATAGCACTCGCATCTGTTCCCAGCAAGTACAGTGTATTGGACTGAAGCGTAGCTACTGTTCTTGTCAGTTTCCTAAGCAGAGTTGAACTAGATATGGCCCCTGTGTGTAGGAACCACAGTTCTTTTGTCCTGAGCAAGCTCACTATTCGGACCCCATAGGAAACACAGTGGAGTAGAAGAGTGCTCTTTTCTCAAAATCAGAGTGTCTTTCTTGTAAGGCGAGCTAGTGTTTGTTTCCCAGTCAGAAATGGAGTTGAATCCCATGCAGTTTCTGGTCTTATGAGCAAGAGTTGTTTTTTGATAAGAAGAGTCACTATTGTGCTCCTATTGCCATACACAGTGCAAATAGCACTCGCGTCTGTTCCCAGCAAGTACAGTGTATTGGACTGAATAGGAGCTACTCTTCTTGTCAGTTTCCTAAGCAGAGTTGAACTACATATGGTCCGTTTGTGTAGGAAGCACAGTTCTTTTGTTCTGAGCAAGCTCACTCTTCTGGCCCTATAAGAAACACAGGACAGTAGAAGAGTGCTCTTTTCTCAAAAGCAGAGTGTGTTTCTTGTAAGGCGAGCTAGCGTTTGTTTACCAGTCCTAAATGGAGTTGAATCACATGCAGTTTTTGGTCCTACGAGCAAAGGTTGTTTTCTGGTAATAAAGTCACTATTGCGCTCCCATTGCCATACACAGTGCAAATAGCACTCGCACCAGTTCCCAGCAAGTACAGTGTATTGGACTGAAGCGGAGCTACTGTTCTTGTCAGTTTCCTAAGCAGAGTTGAACTAGATATGGCCCGTGTGTGTAGGAAGCACAGTTCTTTTGTTCTGATCAAGCTCACTGTTCGGACCCCATAGGAAACACAGTAGAGTAGAAGAGTGCTCTTTTCTCAAAAGCAGAGTGTGTTTCTTGTAAGGCGAGCTAGTGTTTGTTTCCCAGTCCTAAATGGAGTTGAATCCCATGCAGTTTCTGGTCCTACGAGCAAGAGATGTTTTCTTGTAAGGAAAGTCACTATTGCGCTCCCATTTCCATACACAGTGCAAATAGCACTCGCGTCTGTTCCCAGCAAGTACAGTGTATTGGACTGAAGCGGAGCTACTGTTCTTGTCAGTTTCCTAAGCAGAGATGAACTAGATATGGCCCGTGTGTGTAGGAAGCACAGTTCTTTTGTTCTGAGCAAGCTCACTGTTAGACCCCCTAGGAAACACAGTAGAGTAGAAGAGTGCTCTTTTCTCAAAAGCAGAGTGTGTTTTTTGTAAGGCGAGATAGCATTTGTTTCCCTGTCCTAAATGGAGTTGAATCACATGCAGTTTTTTGTCCTACAACCAAGAGTTGTTTTCTGGTAGGGAAAGTCACTATTGCGCTCCCATGTACATACACAGTGCAAATAGCACTCGCGTCTGTTCCCAGCAAGTACAGTGTATTGGACTGAAGCGTAGCTACTGTTCTTCTCAGTTTCCTAAGCAGAGTTGAACTAGATATGGCCCGTGTGTGTAGGAAGCCCAGTTCTTTTGTTCTGAGCAAGCTCACTGTTCGGACCCCATAGGATACACAGTCGAGTAGAAGAGTGCTCTTTTCTCAAAATCGGAGTGTCTTTCTTGTTACATGAGCTAGCGTTTGTTTCCTAGTCCTAAAAGGAGTTGAATCACATGCATTTTCTTGTCCTACGAGCAAGTGTTTTTTTCTGGTAATAAGAGTCACTATTGCGCTCCCATTGTCATACACAGGGCAAATAGCACTGGTGTCTGTTCCCAGAATGTACAGTGTATTGCACTGAACTGGAGCTACTGTTCTTTTCAGTTTCCTAAGCAGAATTGAACTAGATATGGCAGTATTTGTAGGAAGCACAGTTCTTTGTTCTGAGCAAGCTCACTGTTCTGGCCCTATAGGAAACACAGTAGAGTAGAGGAGTGCTCTTTTCTCAAAAGCAGAGTGTGTTTCTCGTAAGGCGAGCTAGCATTTGTTTCCCAGTCCTAAACGGAGTTGAATCACATGCAGTTTCTGGTCCTATGAGCAAGAGTTGTTTTCTGGTAAGGAAAGTCACTATTGCGCTCCCATTTCCATACTCAGTGCAAATAGGACTCGCGTCTGTTCCCAGCAAGTACAGTGTATTGGACTGAAGAGGAGCTACTGTTCTTGTCAGTTTCCTAAGCAGAGTTGAACTAGATATGGCCCATGTGTGTAGGAAACACAGTTCTTTTGTTCTGAGCAAGCTCACTATTCGGACCCCATAGGAAACACATTAGAGTAAAAGAGTGCTCTTTTCTCAAAAGCAGAGTGTGTTTCTTGTAACGCGAGCTAGTGTTTGTTTTCCAGTCAGAAATGGAGTTGAATCCCATGCAGTTTCTGGTCCTACGAGCAAGAGTTGTTTTCTGGTAAGAAGAGTCACTATTGCGCTCCCATTGTCATACACAGGGCAAATAGCACTGGCGTCTGTTCCCAGCAAGTACAGTGTATTGGACTGAAGTGGAGCTACTGTTCTTGTCAGTTTCCTAAGCAGAGTTGAACTAGATATGGCCCGTGTGTGTAGGAAGCACAGTTCTTTTGTTCTGAGCAAGCTCACAGTTCCGACCACATAGAAAAGACATTAAAGTAGAAGAGTGCTCTTTTCTCAAAAGCAGAGTGTGTTTCTTATCAGGCGAGCTAGTGTTTGTTTCCCAGTCAGAAATGGAGTTGAATCCCATGCAGTTTCTTGTCCTATGAGTAAGAGTTGTTTTCTGATAAGAAGAGTCACTATTGTGCTCCTATTGCCATACACATTGCAAATAGCAGTCGCGTCTGTTCCCAGCTAGTACAGTGTATTGGACTGCAGAGGAGCTACCGTTCTTGTCAGTTTCCGAAGCAGAGTTGAACTAAATGGCCCTTGTGTGTAGGAAGCACAGTTCGTTTGTTCTGAGCATGCTCAATGTTCGGACCCCATAGGAAACACAGTCGAATAGAAGAGTGCTCTTTTCTCAAAAGCAGAGTGTGTTTCTTGTTAGGCGAGCTAGCGTTTGTTTCCCAGTCCTAAATGGAGTTGAATCACATGCAGATTCTTGTCCTACGAGCAAGAGTTTTTTTCTGGTTAGAAGAGTCACTATTGCGCTCCCATTGTCATACACAGTGCAAATAACACTCGCATCTGTTCCCAGCAAGTACAGTGTATTGGACTGAAGCGGAGCTACTGTTCTTGTCAGTTTCCTAAGCAGACTTGAACTAGATATGGCCCGTGTGTGTAGGAAGCACAGTTCTTTTGTTCTGAGCAAGCTCACTGTTTGGACCCCATAGGAAACACAGTAGAGTAGATGAGTGCTCTTTTCTCAAAAGCAGAGTGTGTTTGTTGTAAGGCGAGCTAGCGTTTGTTTCCCAGTCCTAAATGGAATTGAATGACATGTAGTTTCTGGTCCTACGAGCAAGAGGTGTTTTCTGGTAAGGAAAGTCACTATTGTGCTCCCATTGCCATACACAGTGCAAATAGCACTCGCGTCTGTTCCCAGCAAGTACAGTGTATTGGACTGAAGCAGAGCTACTGTTCTTGTCAGTTTCCTAAACAGAGATGAACTAGATATGGCCCGTGTGTGTAGGAAGCACAGTTCTTTTGTTCTGAGCAAGCTCACTGTTAGACCCCCTAGGAAACACAATAGAGTAGAAGAGTGCTATTTTCTCAAAAGCAGAGTGTGTTTTTTGTAAGGCGAGATAGCGTTTGTTTCCCTGTCCTAAATGGAGTTGAATCACATGCAGTTTTTTGTCCTACGACCAAGATTTGCTTTCTGGTAAGGAAAGTCACTATTGCGCTCCCATTTACATATACAGTGCAAATAGCACTCGCATCTGTTCCCAGCAAGTACAGTGTATTGGACTGAAGCGTAGCTACTGTTCTTGTCAGTTTCCTAAGCAGAGTTGAACTAGATATGGCCCCTGTGTGTAGGAACCACAGTTCTTTTGTCCTGAGCAAGCTCACTATTCGGACCCCATAGGAAACACAGTGGAGTAGAAGAGTGCTCTTTTCTCAAAATCAGAGTGTCTTTCTTGTAAGGCGAGCTAGTGTTTGTTTCCCAGTCAGAAATGGAGTTGAATCCCATGCAGTTTCTGGTCTTATGAGCAAGAGTTGTTTTTTGATAAGAAGAGTCACTATTGTGCTCCTATTGCCATACACAGTGCAAATAGCACTCGCGTCTGTTCCCAGCAAGTACAGTGTATTGGACTGAATAGGAGCTACTCTTCTTGTCAGTTTCCTAAGCAGAGTTGAACTACATATGGTCCGTTTGTGTAGGAAGCACAGTTCTTTTGTTCTGAGCAAGCTCACTCTTCTGGCCCTATAAGAAACACAGGACAGTAGAAGAGTGCTCTTTTCTCAAAAGCAGAGTGTGTTTCTTGTAAGGCGAGCTAGCGTTTGTTTACCAGTCCTAAATGGAGTTGAATCACATGCAGTTTTTGGTCCTACGAGCAAAGGTTGTTTTCTGGTAATAAAGTCACTATTGCGCTCCCATTGCCATACACAGTGCAAATAGCACTCGCACCAGTTCCCAGCAAGTACAGTGTATTGGACTGAAGCGGAGCTACTGTTCTTGTCAGTTTCCTAAGCAGAGTTGAACTAGATATGGCCCGTGTGTGTAGGAAGCACAGTTCTTTTGTTCTGATCAAGCTCACTGTTCGGACCCCATAGGAAACACAGTAGAGTAGAAGAGTGCTCTTTTCTCAAAAGCAGAGTGTGTTTCTTGTAAGGCGAGCTAGTGTTTGTTTCCCAGTCCTAAATGGAGTTGAATCCCATGCAGTTTCTGGTCCTACGAGCAAGAGATGTTTTCTTGTAAGGAAAGTCACTATTGCGCTCCCATTTCCATACACAGTGCAAATAGCACTCGCGTCTGTTCCCAGCAAGTACAGTGTATTGGACTGAAGCGGAGCTACTGTTCTTGTCAGTTTCCTAAGCAGAGATGAACTAGATATGGCCCGTGTGTGTAGGAAGCACAGTTCTTTTGTTCTGAGCAAGCTCACTGTTAGACCCCCTAGGAAACACAGTAGAGTAGAAGAGTGCTCTTTTCTCAAAAGCAGAGTGTGTTTTTTGTAAGGCGAGATAGCATTTGTTTCCCTGTCCTAAATGGAGTTGAATCACATGCAGTTTTTTGTCCTACAACCAAGAGTTGTTTTCTGGTAGGGAAAGTCACTATTGCGCTCCCATGTACATACACAGTGCAAATAGCACTCGCGTCTGTTCCCAGCAAGTACAGTGTATTGGACTGAAGCGTAGCTACTGTTCTTCTCAGTTTCCTAAGCAGAGTTGAACTAGATATGGCCCGTGTGTGTAGGAAGCCCAGTTCTTTTGTTCTGAGCAAGCTCACTGTTCGGACCCCATAGGATACACAGTCGAGTAGAAGAGTGCTCTTTTCTCAAAAGCAGAGTGTGTTTCTTGTTACATGAGCTAGCGTTTGTTTCCTAGTCCTAAAAGGAGTTGAATCACATGCATTTTCTTGTCCTACGAGCAAGTGTTTTTTTCTGGTAATAAGAGTCACTATTGCGCTCCCATTGTCATACACAGGGCAAATAGCACTGGTGTCTGTTCCCAGAATGTACAGTGTATTGCACTGAACTGGAGCTACTGTTCTTTTCAGTTTCCTAAGCAGAATTGAACTAGATATGGCAGTATTTGTAGGAAGCACAGTTCTTTGTTCTGAGCAAGCTCACTGTTCTGGCCCTATAGGAAACACAGTAGAGTAGAGGAGTGCTCTTTTCTCAAAAGCAGAGTGTGTTTCTCGTAAGGCGAGCTAGCATTTGTTTCCCAGTCCTAAACGGAGTTGAATCACATGCAGTTTCTGGTCCTATGAGCAAGAGTTGTTTTCTGGTAAGGAAAGTCACTATTGCGCTCCCATTTCCATACTCAGTGCAAATAGCACTCGCCTCTGTTCCCAACAAGTACAGTGTATTGGACTGAAGAGGAGCTACTGTTCTTGTCAGTTTCCTAAGCAGAGTTGAACTAGATATGGCCCATGTGTGTAGGAAACACAGTTCTTTTGTTCTGAGCAAGCTCACTATTCGGACCCCATAGGTAACACATTAGAGTAAAAGAGTGCTCTTTTCTCAAAGCAGAGTGTGTTTCTTGTAACGCGAGCTAGTGTTTGTTTTCCAGTCAGAAATGGAGTTGAATCCCATGCAGTTTCTGGTCCTACGAGCAAGAGTTGTTTTCTGGTATGAAGAGTCACTATTGCGCTCCCATTGTCATACACAGGGCAAATAGCACTGGCGTCTGTTCCCAGCAAGTACAGTGTATTGGACTGAAGTGGAGCTACTGTTCTTGTCAGTTTCCTAAGCAGAGTTGAACTAGATATGGCCCGTGTGTGTAGGAAGCACAGTTCTTTTGTTCTGAGCAAGCTCACAGTTCGGACCACATAGAAAAGACATTAAAGTAGAAGAGTGCTCTTTTCTCAAAAGCAGAGTGTGTTTCTTATCAGGCGAGCTAGTGTTTGTTTCCCAGTCAGAAATGGAGTTGAATCCCATGCAGTTTCTTGTCCTATGAGTAAGAGTTGTTTTCTGATAAGAAGAGTCACTATTGTGCTCCTATTGCCATACACAGTGCAAATAGCACTCGCGTCTGTTCCCAGCTAGTACAGTGTATTGGACTGCAGAGGAGCTACCGTTCTTGTCAGTTTCCGAAGCAGAGTTGAACTAAATGGCCCTTGTGTGTAGGAAGCACAGTTCGTTTGTTCTGAGCATGCTCAATGTTCGGACCCCATAGGAAACACAGTCGAATAGAAGAGTGCTCTTTTCTCAAAAGCAGAGTGTGTTTCTTGTTAGGCGAGCTAGCGTTTGTTTCCCAGTCCTAAATGGAGTTGAATCACATGCAGATTCTTGTCCTACGAGCAAGAGTTTTTTTCTGGTAAGAAGAGTCACTATTGCGCTCCCATTGTCATACACAGTGCAAATAACACTCGCATCTGTTTCCAGCAAGTACAGTGTATTGGACTGAAGCGGAGCTACTGTTCTTGTCAGTTTCCTAAGCAGACTTGAACTAGATATGGCCCGTGTGTGTAGGAAGCACAGTTCTTTTGTTCTGAGCAAGCTCACTGTTTGGACCCCATAGGAAACACAGTAGAGTAGATGAGTGCTCTTTTCTCAAAAGCAGAGTGTGTTTGTTGTAAGGCGAGCTAGCGTTTGTTTCCCAGTCCTAAATGGAGTTGAATGACATGTAGTTTCTGGTCCTACGAGCAAGAGGTGTTTTCTGGTAAGGAAAGTCACTATTGTGCTCCCATTGCCATACACAGTGCAAATAGCACTCGCGTCTGTTCCCAGCAAGTACAGTGTATTGGACTGAAGCAGAGCTACTGTTCTTGTCAGTTTCCTAAACAGAGATGAACTAGATATGGCCCGTGTGTGTAGGAAGCACAGTTCTTTTGTTCTGAGCAAGCTCACTGTTAGACCCCCTAGGAAACACAATAGAGTAGAAGAGTGCTATTTTCTCAAAAGCAGAGTGTGTTTTTTGTAAGGCGAGATAGCGTTTGTTTCCCTGTCCTAAATGGAGTTGAATCACATGCAGTTTTTTGTCCTACGACCAAGATTTGCTTTCTGGTAAGGAAAGTCACTATTGCGCTCCCATTTACATATACAGTGCAAATAGCACTCGCATCTGTTCCCAGCAAGTACAGTGTATTGGACTGAAGCGTAGCTACTGTTCTTGTCAGTTTCCTAAGCAGAGTTGAACTAGATATGGCCCCTGTGTGTAGGAACCACAGTTCTTTTGTCCTGAGCAAGCTCACTATTCGGACCCCATAGGAAACACAGTGGAGTAGAAGAGTGCTCTTTTCTCAAAATCAGAGTGTCTTTCTTGTAAGGCGAGCTAGTGTTTGTTTCCCAGTCAGAAATGGAGTTGAATCCCATGCAGTTTCTGGTCTTATGAGCAAGAGTTGTTTTTTGATAAGAAGAGTCACTATTGTGCTCCTATTGCCATACACAGTGCAAATAGCACTCGCGTCTGTTCCCAGCAAGTACAGTGTATTGGACTGAATAGGAGCTACTCTTCTTGTCAGTTTCCTAAGCAGAGTTGAACTACATATGGTCCGTTTGTGTAGGAAGCACAGTTCTTTTGTTCTGAGCAAGCTCACTCTTCTGGCCCTATAAGAAACACAGGACAGTAGAAGAGTGCTCTTTTCTCAAAAGCAGAGTGTGTTTCTTGTAAGGCGAGCTAGCGTTTGTTTACCAGTCCTAAATGGAGTTGAATCACATGCAGTTTTTGGTCCTACGAGCAAAGGTTGTTTTCTGGTAATAAAGTCACTATTGCGCTCCCATTGCCATACACAGTGCAAATAGCACTCGCACCAGTTCCCAGCAAGTACAGTGTATTGGACTGAAGCGGAGCTACTGTTCTTGTCAGTTTCCTAAGCAGAGTTGAACTAGATATGGCCCGTGTGTGTAGGAAGCACAGTTCTTTTGTTCTGATCAAGCACACTGTTCGGACCCCATAGGAAACACAGTAGAGTAGAAGAGTGCTCTTTTCTCAAAAGCAGAGTGTATTTCTTGTAAGGCGAGCTAGTGTTTGTTTCCCAGTCCTAAATGGAGTTGAATCCCATGCAGTTTCTGGTCCTACGAGCAAGAGATGTTTTCTTGTAAGGAAAGTCACTATTGCGCTCCCATTTCCATACACAGTGCAAATAGCACTCGCGTCTGTTCCCAGCAAGTACAGTGTATTGGACTGAAGCGGAGCTACTGTTCTTGTCAGTTTCCTAAGCAGAGATGAACTAGATATGGCCCGTGTGTGTAGGAAGCACAGTTCTTTTGTTCTGAGCAAGCTCACTGTTAGACCCCCTAGGAAACACAGTAGAGTAGAAGAGTGCTCTTTTCTCAAAAGCAGAGTGTGTTTTTTGTAAGGCGAGATAGCATTTGTTTCCCTGTCCTAAATGGAGTTGAATCACATGCAGTTTTTTGTCCTACAACCAAGAGTTGTTTTCTGGTAGGGAAAGTCACTATTGCGCTCCCATGTACATACACAGTGCAAATAGCACTCGCGTCTGTTCCCAGCAAGTACAGTGTATTGGACTGAAGCGTAGCTACTGTTCTTCTCAGTTTCCTAAGCAGAGTTGAACTAGATATGGCCCGTGTGTGTAGGAAGCCCAGTTCTTTTGTTCTGAGCAAGCTCACTGTTCGGACCCCATAGGATACACAGTCGAGTAGAAGAGTGCTCTTTTCTCAAAAGCAGAGTGTGTTTCTTGTTACATGAGCTAGCGTTTGTTTCCTAGTCCTAAAAGGAGTTGAATCACATGCATTTTCTTGTCCTACGAGCAAGTGTTTTTTTCTGGTAATAAGAGTCACTACTGCGCTCCCATTGTCATACACAGGGCAAATAGCACTGGTGTCTGTTCCCAGAATGTACAGTGTATTGCACTGAACAGGAGCTACTGTTCTTTTCAGTTTCCTAAGCAGAATTGAACTAGATATGGCAGTATTTGTAGGAAGCACAGTTCTTTGTTCTGAGCAAGCTCACTGTTCTGGCCCTATAGGAAACACAGTAGAGTAGAGGAGTGCTCTTTTCTCAAAAGCAGAGTGTGTTTCTCGTAAGGCGAGCTAGCATTTGTTTCCCAGTCCTAAACGGAGTTGAATCACATGCAGTTTCTGGTCCTATGAGCAAGAGTTGTTTTCTGGTAAGGAAAGTCACTATTGCGCTCCCATTTCCATACTCAGTGCAAATAGCACTCGCCTCTGTTCCCAACAAGTACAGTGTATTGGACTGAAGAGGAGCTACTGTTCTTGTCAGTTTCCTAAGCAGAGTTGAACTAGATATGGCCCATGTGTGTAGGAAACACAGTTCTTTGTTCTGAGCAAGCTCACTATTCGGACCCCATAGGAAACACATTAGAGTAAAAGAGTGCTCTTTTCTCAAAAGCAGAGTGTGTTTCTTGTAACGTGAGCTAGTGTTTGTTTTCCAGTCAGAAATGGAGTTGAATCCCATGCAGTTTCTGGTCCTACGAGCAAGAGTTGTTTTCTGGTAAGAAGAGTCACTATTGCGCTCCCATTGTCATACACAGGGCAAATAGCACTGGCGTCTGTTCCCAGCAAGTACAGTGTATTGGACTGAAGTGGAGCTACTGTTCTTGTCAGTTTCCTAAGCAGAGTTGAACTAGATATGGCCCGTGTGTGTAGGAAGCACAGTTCTTTTGTTCTGAGCAAGCTCACAGTTCGGACCACATAGAAAAGACATTAAAGTAGAAGAGTGCTCTTTTCTCAAAAGCAGAGTGTGTTTCTTATCAGGCGAGCTAGTGTTTGTTTCCCAGTCAGAAATGGAGTTGAATCCCATGCAGTTTCTTGTCCTATGAGTAAGAGTTGTTTTCTGATAAGAAGAGTCACTATTGTGCTCCTATTGCCATACACAGTGCAAATAGCACTCGCGTCTGTTCCCAGCTAGTACAGTGTATTGGACTGCAGAGGAGCTACCGTTCTTGTCAGTTTCCGAAGCAGAGTTGAACTAAATGGCCCTTGTGTGTAGGAAGCACAGTTCGTTTGTTCTGAGCATGCTCAATGTTCGGACCCCATAGGAAACACAGTCGAATAGAAGAGTGCTCTTTTCTCAAAAGCAGAGTGTGTTTCTTGTTAGGCGAGCTAGCGTTTGTTTCCCAGTCCTAAATGGAGTTGAATCACATGCAGATTCTTGTCCTACGAGCAAGAGTTTTTTTCTGGTAAGAAGAGTCACTATTGCGCTCCCATTGTCATACACAGTGCAAATAACACTCGCATCTGTTCCCAGCAAGTACAGTGTATTGGACTGAAGCGGAGCTACTGTTCTTGTCAGTTTCCTAAGCAGACTTGAACTAGATATGGCCCGTGTGTGTAGGAAGCACAGTTCTTTTGTTCTGAGCAAGCTCACTGTTTGGACCCCATAGGAAACACAGTAGAGTAGATGAGTGCTCTTTTCTCAAAAGCAGAGTGTGTTTGTTGTAAGGCGAGCTAGCGTTTGTTTCCCTGTCCTAAATGGAGTTGAATGACATGTAGTTTCTGGTCCTACGAGCAAGAGGTGTTTTCTGGTAAGGAAAGTCACTATTGTGCTCCCATTGCCATACACAGTGCAAATAGCACTCGCGTCTGTTCCCAGCAAGTACAGTGTATTGGACTGAAGCAGAGCTACTGTTCTTGTCAGTTTCCTAAACAGAGATGAACTAGATATGGCCCGTGTGTGTAGGAAGCACAGTTCTTTTGTTCTGAGCAAGCTCACTGTTAGACCCCCTAGGAAACACAATAGAGTAGAAGAGTGCTATTTTCTCAAAAGCAGAGTGTGTTTTTTGTAAGGCGAGATAGCGTTTGTTTCCCTGTCCTAAATGGAGTTGAATCACATGCAGTTTTTTGTCCTACGACCAAGATTTGCTTTCTGGTAAGGAAAGTCACTATTGCGCTCCCATTTACATATACAGTGCAAATAGCACTCGCATCTGTTCCCAGCAAGTACAGTGTATTGGACTGAAGCGTAGCTACTGTTCTTGTCAGTTTCCTAAGCAGAGTTGAACTAGATATGGCCCCTGTGTGTAGGAACCACAGTTCTTTTGTCCTGAGCAAGCTCACTATTCGGACCCCATAGGAAACACAGTGGAGTAGAAGAGTGCTCTTTTCTCAAAATCAGAGTGTCTTTCTTGTAAGGCGAGCTAGTGTTTGTTTCCCAGTCAGAAATGGAGTTGAATCCCATGCAGTTTCTGGTCTTATGAGCAAGAGTTTTTTTCTGATAAGAAGAGTCACTATTGTGCTCCTATTGCCATACACAGTGCAAATAGCACTCGCGTCTGTTCCCAGCAAGTACAGTGTATTGGACTGAATAGGAGCTACTCTTCTTGTCAGTTTCCTAAGCAGAGTTGAACTACATATGGTCCGTTTGTGTAGGAAGCACAGTTCTTTTGTTCTGAGCAAGCTCACTCTTCTGGCCCTATAAGAAACACAGGACAGTAGAAGAGTGCTCTTTTCTCAAAAGCAGAGTGTGTTTCTTGTAAGGCGAGCTAGAGTTTGTTTCCCAGTCTTAAATGGAGTTGAATCACATGCAGTTTTTGGTCCTACGAGCAAGAGTTGTTTTCTGGTAATAAAGTCACTATTGCGCTCCCATTGCCATACACAGTGCCAATAGCACTCGCACCAGTTCCCAGCAAGTACAGTGTATTGGACTGAAGCGGAGCTACTGTTCTTGTCAGTTTCCTAAGCAGAGTTGAACTAGATATGGCCCGTGTGTGTAGGAAGCACAGTTCTGTTGTTCTGAGCAAGCTCACTGTTCGGACCCCATAGGAAACACAGTAGAGTAGAAGAGTGCTCTTTTCTCAAAAGCAGAGTGTGTTTCTTGTAAGGCGAGCTAGCGTTTGTTTCCCAGTCCTAAATGGAGTTGAATCCCATGCAGTTTCTGGTCCTACGAGCAAGAGGTGTTTTCTTGTAAGGAAAGTCACTATTGTGCTCCCATTTCCATACACAGTGCAAATAGCACTCGCGTCTGTTCCCAGCAAGTACAGTTTATTGGACTGAAGCGGAGCTACTGTTCTTGTCAGTTTCCTAAGCAGAGATGAACTAGATATGGCCCGTGTGTGTAGGAAGCACAGTTCTTTTGTTCTGAGCAAGCTCACTGTTAGACCCCCTAGGAAACACAGTAGAGTAGAAGAGTGCTCTTTTCTCAAAAGCAGAGTGTGTTTTTTGTAAGGCGAGATAGCATTTGTTTCCCTGTCCTAAATGGATTTGAATCACATGCAGTTTTTTGTCCTACGACCAAGAGTTGTTTTCTGGTAGGGAAAGTCACTATTGCGCTCCCATTTACATACACAGTGCAAGTAGCACTCGCGTCTGTTCCCAGCAAGTACAGTGTATTGGACTGAAGCGGAGCTACTGTTCTTGTCAGTTTACTAAGCAGAGTTGAACTAGATGTGGCCCCTGTGTGTAGGAAGCACAGTACTTTTGTCCTGAGCATGCTCACTATTCGGACCCCATAGGAAACACAGTAGAGTAGAAGAGTGCTCTTTTCTCAAAATCAGAGTGTCTTTCTTGTAAGGCGAGCTAGTGTTTGTTTCCCAGTCAGAAATGGAGTTGAATCCCATGCAGTTTCTGGTCTTATGAGCAAGAGTTGTTTTCTGATAAGAAGAGTCACTATTGTGCTCCTATTGCAATACACAGTGCAAATAGCACGCGCGTCTGTTCCCAGCAAGTACAGTGTATTGGACTGAATAGGAGCTACTGTTCTTGTCAGTTTCTTAAGCAGAGTTGAACTTCATATGGTCCGTGTGTGTAGGAAGCACAGTTCTTTTGTTCTGAGCAAGCTCACTGTTCGGACCCCAAGGAAACACAGTAGAGTAGAAGAGTGCTCTTTTTCAAAAGCAGAGTGTGTTTCTTGTAAGGCGAGCTAGCATTTGTTTCCCAGTCCTAAATGGAGCTGAATCACATGCAGTTTCTGGTCCTACGAGCAAGAGTTGTTTTCTGGTAAGAAGAGTCACTATTGCGCTCCCATTGTCATATACAGGGCAAATAGAACTGGCGTCTGTTCCCAGCATGAACAGTGTATTGGACTGAACAGGAGCTACTGTTCTTTTCAGTTTCCTAAGCAGAATTGAACTAGATATGGCTGTATTTGTAGGAAGCACAGTTCTTTTGTTCTGAGGAAGCTCATTCTTCTGGCCCTATAGGAAACACAGTAGAGTAGAAGAGTGCTCTTTTCTCAAAAGCAGAGTGTGTTTCTTTTAAGGCGAGCTAGCGTTTGTTTCCCAGTCCTAAATGGAGTTGAATCACATGCAGTTTTTGGTCCTACGAGCAAGAGTTGTTTTCTGGTAATAAAGTCACTATTGCGCTCCCATTGCCATACACAATGCAAATAGCACTCGCGTCTGTTCCCAGCAAGTACAGTGTATTGGACTGAAGCGTAGCTACTGTTCTTGTCAGTTTCATAAGCAGAGTTGAACTAGATATGGCCCGTGTGTGTAGGAAGCACAGTTCTGTTGTTCTGAGCAAGCTCACTGTTCGGACCCCATAGGAAACACAGTAGAGTAGAAGAGTGCTCTTTTCTCAAAAGCAGAGTGTGTTTCTTGTAAGGCGAGCTAGTGTTTGTTTCCCAGTCCTAAATGGAGTTGAATCCCATGCAGTTTCTGGTCCTACGAGCAAGAGTTGTTTTCTGGTAAGGAAAGTCACTATTGCGCTCCCATTTCCATACACAGTGCAAATAGCACTCGCGTCTGTTCCCAGCAAGTACAGGGTATTGGACTGAAGCGGAGCTACTGTTCTTGTCAGTTTCCTAAGCAGAGATGAACTAGATATGGCCCGTGTGTAGGAAGCACAGTTCTTTTGTTCTGAGCAAGCTCACTGTTTTGGACCTGTAGGAAACAAAGTAGAGTAGAAGAGTGCTCTTTTATCAAAAGCAGAGTGTGTTTCTTGTAAGGCGAGCTAGCTTTTGTTTCCCAGTCCTAAATGGAGTGGAATCACATGCAGTTTTTGGTCCTACGAGCTAGAAATGTTTTCTGGTAAGGAAAGTCACTTTTGCGCTCCCATTGTCATGCAGAGTGCAAATAGCACTGGCGTGTGTTCGCAGCAAGTACAGTGTATTGGACTGAAGATGAGGTACTGTTCTTGTCAGTTTCCTAAGCAGAGTTGAACTAGATATGGCCACTGGGGGTAGGAAGCACAGTTCTTTTGTTCTGAGCAAGCTCACTATTCTGGCCCTATAGGAAACACAGTAGAGTAGAAGAGTGCTCTTTTCTCAAAAGCAGAGTTTGTTTCTTGTAAGACGAGCTAGCGTTTGTTTCCCGTCCTAAATGGAGTTGAATCACATGCAGTTTCTGGTCCTAGGAGCAACAGTTGTTTTCTGGTAAGAAGAGTCACTATTGCGCTCCCATTGTCATACTCAGGGCAAATAGCACTGGCATCTGTTCCCAACAAGTACAGTGTATGGGACTGAAGAGGATCTACTGTTCTTGTCAGTTTCTTAAGAAGAATTGAACTGGGTATGGCCGTGTGTGTAGGAAGCACAGTTCTTTTGTTCTGAGCAAGCTCACTGTTCGGACCCCAGAGGAAACACAGTAGATTAGAAGAGTGCTCTTTTCTCAAAAGCAGAGTGTGTTTCTTGTAATGCTAGCTAGCGTTTGTTTCGCAGTCCCAAATGGAGTTGAATCACATGCAGTTTCTGGTCCTACGAGCAAGAGTTGTTTTCTGGTCAGAAGAGTAACTATTTCCTCCCATTGTCATACACAGGACAAGTAACAGTGGCGTCTGTTCCCAGCATGTACAGTGTATTGTACTGAAGAGGATCTACTGTTCTAGTCAGTTTCCTAAGCAGAGTTGAACTAAATATAGTCGGTGTGTTTAGGAAGCACAGTTCTTTTGTTCTGAGCAAGCTCACTGTTTTGGCCCTGTAGGAAACACAGTAGAGTAGAAGAGTGCTCTTTTCTCAAAAGCAGAGTGTGGTTCTTTTAAGGCAAGCTAGCGTTTGTTTCCCAGTCCTAAATGGAGTTGAATCACATGAAGTTTCTGGTCCTATGAGCAAGTGTTGTTTTCTGGTAAGAAGAGTCACTATTGCGCTCCCATTGTCATATACAAGGCAAATAGCACTGGCGTCTATTTCCAGCATGTACAGTGTATTAGACTGTAGAGGATCTACTGTTCTTGTCAGTTTCCTAAGCAGAATTGAACCAGATATGGCCGTGTGTCTAGGAAGCACCGTTCTTTTGATCTGAGCAAGCTCACTGTTTTGTCTCTATAGGAAACACAGTAGAGTAGAAGAGTGCTCTTTTCTCAAAAGCAGAGAGTGTTTTTACTAAGGCGAGCTAGTGTTTGTTTCCCAGTCCTAAATGGAGTTGAATCACATGCAGTTTCTGGTCCTACGAGCAAGAGTTGTTTTCTGGTAAGAAGTGTCCCTATTGTGCTCCCATTGTCATACACAAGGCAAATAGCACTCGCCTCTGTTCCCAGCAAGTACAGTGTATTGGACTGCAGAGGAGCTACTGTTCTTGTCAGTTTCCTAAGCAGAGTTGAACTAGATATGGCACGCATGTGTAGGAAGCACAGTTCTTTTGTTCTGAGCAAGCTCACTGTTAGGATACCATAGGAAACACAGTAGAGTAGAAGCGTGCTCTTTTCTCAAAAGCAGAGTGTGTTTCTTGTAAGGCGAGCTAGTGTTTGTTTCCCAGTCAGAAATGGAGTTGAATCCAATGCAGTTTCTGGTCATTCGAAAAGACATGTTTTCTGGTAAGAAGAGTCACTATTGTGATCCCATTGCCATACACATTACAAATAGCACTTGCGTCTGTTCCCAGTAAGTACAGTGTATTTGACTGAAGAGGAGCTACTGTTCTTGTCAGTTTCCTAAGCAGAGTTGAACTAGATATGGCCCGTGTGTGTAGGAAGCACAGTTCTTTTGTTCTGAGCAAGCTCACTGTTCGGAATCCATTGGAAACACTTTAGAGTAGAAGAGGGCTCTTTTCTCAAAAGCAGAGTGTGTTTCTTGAAAGGCGAGCTAGCGTTTGTTTCCCAGTCCTAAATGGAGTTGAATCACATGCAGTTTCTGATCCTATGAGCAAGAGTTGTTTTCTGGTAAGAAGAGTCACTATTGCTCTCCCATTGTCATACACAGTGCAAATAGCACTGGCGTCTGTTCCCAGCAAGTACAGTGTATTGGACTGAAGAGGATCTACTATTCTTGTCAGTTTCCCAAGCAGAATTGAACTAGATATGGCCGTGTGTGTAGGAAGCACAGTTCTTTTGTTCTGAGCAAGCTCACTGTTTTGGCCCTATAGGAAACACAGTAGAGAAGAAGAATGCTCTTTTCTCAAAAGCAGAGTGTGTTTCTTGTAAGGCAAGCTAGCGTTTGTTTCCCAGTCCTAAATGGAGTTGAATCACATGCAGTTTTTGGTCCTACGATCAAGAGTTGTTTTCTGGAAAGAAGAGTCACTATTGCGCTCCCATTGCCATACACAGTGCAAATAGCCCTGGCAACTGTTCCCAGCACGTACAGTGTATTGGACTGAAGAGGAGCTACTGTTCTTGTCAGTTTCCTAAGCAGAGTTGAACTACATATGCCTCGTGTATGTAGGAAGCACAGTTCTTTTATTCTGATCAAGCTCACTGATCGGACCACATAGTAAACACTTTAGAGTAGAAGAGGGCTCTTTTCTCAAAAGCAGAGTCTGTTTCTTGTAAGGCGAGTTAGCGTTTGTTTCCCAGTCCTAAATGGAGTTGAATCACATGCAGTTTCTGTATTTAGGAGCAAGAGTTGTTTTCTGGTAAGACGAGTCACTATTGCGCTCCCATTGTCATACACAGGGCAAATAGCACTCGCGTCTGTTCCCAGCAAGTACAATGTATTGGACTGAAGAGGATCTACTATTCTTGTCAGTTTCCTAAGCATATTGAACTAAATATAGTCGGTGTGTGTTGGAAGCACAGTTCTTTTGTTCTGAGCAAGCTCACTCTTCTGGCCCTATAGGAAACACATTAGAGTAGAAGAGTGCCCTTTCCTAAAAGCAGAGTGTGTTTCTTGTAAGACGAGCTAGCGTTTGTTTCCCAGTCCTAAATAAAGTTGAATCACATGCAGTTTCTGTTCCTACGAACAAGAGTTGTTTTCTGGTTAGAAGAGTCACTATTGCGCTCCCATTGTAATACACAGGGCAAATAGCACTGGCGTCTATTCCCAGCATGTACAGTGTATTGGACTGAAGAGGACCTACTGTTCTTGTCAGTTTCTTAAGCAGAATTGAACTAGATATGGCCGTGTGTGTAGGAAGCACAGTTCTTTTGTTCTGAGCAAGCTCACTGTTTTGGCCCTATAGGAAACACAGTAGAGTAGAAGAGTGCCCTTTTCTCAAAAGCAGAGTGTGTTTCTTGTAAGGCGAGCTAGCGTTTGTTTTTCAGTCCTAAATGGAGTTGAATCACATGCAGTTTCTTGTCCTACGTGCAAGAGTTGTTTTCTGGTAAGAAGAGTCACTATTGCGCTCCCATTGACATACACAGGTAAAATAGCACTGGCATCTGTTCCCAGCATGTACAGTGTATTGGACTGAAGAGGATCTACTGTCCTTGTCAGTTTCCTATGCAGAATTGATCTAGATATGGCCTGTGTGTGTAGGAAGCACAATTCTTTTGTTCTGAGCAAGCTCATTGTTCTGGCTGTATAGGAAACACAGTAGAGAAGAAGAGTGCTCTTTTCTCAAAAGCAGAGTGTGTTTCTTGTAAGGCGAGCTGGCGTTTGTTTCCCAGTCCTAAATGGAGTTGAATCACATGCAGTTTTTGGTCCTAAGAGCAAGAGTTGTTTTCTGGTAAGAAGAGTCACTATTGCGCACCCATTGCCATACACAGTGCAAATAGCACTGGCGTCTGTTCCCAGCAAGTACAGTGTATTGGACTGAATAGGAGCTACTGTTCTTGTCAGTTTCCTAAGCAGAGTTGAACTAGATATGGCCCGTTTATGTAGGAAGCACAGTTCTTTTGTTTTGAGCAAGCTCACTGTTCGGACACCAAAAGAAACACAGAAGAGCAGAAGAGTGCTCTTTTCTCAAAAGCAGAGTGTGTTTCTTGCAAGGTGAGCTAGCGTTTGTTTCGCAGTCCTATATGGAGTTGAATCACATGCACTTTCTGGTCCTACGAGCTAAAGTTGTCTTCTCGTGAGAAGAGTCATTATTGCGCTCCAATTGTCATACACATTACAAATAGCACTGGCGTCTGTTCCCAGCATGTACAGTGTATTGGACTGAGGAGGATCTACTGTTATTGTCAGTTTCCTAAGAAGAATTGAACTAGATATGGCCATGTGTGTAGGAAGCACAGTTCTTTTGTTCTGAGCAAGCTCACTGTTCTGGCCCTATAGGAAACACAGTAGAGTAGAAGAGTGATCTTTTCTCAAAAGCAGAGTGTGTTTCTTGTAAGGCAAGCTAGTGTTTGTTTCGCAGTCCTAAATGGAGTTGAATCACATGCAGTTTTTGGTCCTACGAACAAGAGTTGTTTTCTGGTAAGGAAAGTCACTATTGTGCTCCCATTGTCATACACAAGGCAAATAGCACTGGCGTCTATTCCCAGCATGTACAGTGTATTGGACTGAAGAGGAGCTACTGTTCTTTCAGTTTCCTAAGTAGAGTTAAACTAGATATGGCCCGTGTGTGTAAGAAGCACAGTTCTTTTTTTCTGAGCAAGCTCACTGTTCTGGCCCTATAGGAAACACAGTAGAGTAGAAGAGTGCTCTTTTCTCAAAAGCAGAGTGTGTTTCTTGTAAGGCGAGATAGCGTTTGTTTCCCAGTCCTAAATGGAGTTGAATCACATGAAGTTTCTGGTCCTACGAGCAAGAGTTGTTTTCTGGTTAGAAGAGTCACTATTGCGCTCCCATTTTCATACACAAGGCAAATAGCACTGGCGTCTATTCCCAGCATGTACAGTGTATTAGACTGTAGAGGATCTACTGTTCTTGTCAGTTTCCTAAGCAGAATTGAACCAGATATGGCCGTGTGTCTAGGAAGCACCGTTCTTTTGTTCTGAGCAAGCTCACTGTTTTGGCTCTATAGGAAACACAGTAGAGTAGAAGAGTGCTCTTTTCTCAAAAGCAGAGTGTGTTTCTTGTAAGGCGAGCTAGCGTTTGTTTCCCAGTCCTAAATGGAGTTGAATCACATGCAGTTTCTGATCCTATGAGCAAGAGTTGTTTTCTGGTAAGAAGAGTCACTATTGAGCTCCCATTGTCATACACAGGGCAAATAGCACTCGCGTCTGTTCCCAGCAAGTACAGTGTATTGGACTGAAGAGGATCTACTATTCTTGTCAGTTTCCTAAGCCGAATTGAACTAGATATGGCCATGTGTGTAGGAAGCACAGTTCTTTTTTTCTGAGCAAGCTCACTGCTTTGGCCCTATAGGAAACACAGTAGAGTAGAAGAGTGCTCTTTTCTCAAAAGCAGAGTGTGTTTCTTGTAAGGGAGCTAGCGTTTGTTTCCCAGTCCTAAATGGATTTGAATCACATGCAGTTTCTGGTCCTAAGAGCAAGAGTTGTTTTTTGGTAAGAAGAGTCACTATTGTGCTCCCATTGTCATACACAGGGCAAATAGCACTGGCGTCTGTTCCCAGCATACAGTGTATTGGACTGAAGAGGATCTACTGTCCTTGTCAGTTTCCTATGCAGAATTGATCTAGATATGGCCCGTGTGTGTAGGAAGCACAGTTCTTTTGTTCTGAGCAAACTCACTGTTCTGGCCCTATAGGAAACACAGTAGAGAAGAAGAGTGCTCTTTTCTCAAAAGCAGAGTGTGTTTCTTGTAAGGCGAGCTAGCGTTTGTTTCCCAGTCCTAAATGGAGTTGAATCACATGTAGTTTTTGGTCCTTCGATCAAGGGCTGTTTTCTGGAAAGAAGAGTCACTATTGCGCTCCCATTGCCATACACAGTGCAAATAGCACTCGCATCTGTTCCCAGCAAGTACAGTGTATTGGACTGAAGAGGAGCTACTGTTCTTGTCAGTTTCCTAAGTATATTGAACTAAATATAGTCGGTGTGTGTTGGAAGCACAGTTCTTTTGTTCTGAGCAAGATCACTCTTCTGGCTCTATAGGAAATACATTAGAGTAGAAGAGTGCCCTTTCCTAAAAGCAGAGTGTGTTTCTTGCAAGACGAGCTAGCGTTTGTTTCCCAGTCCTAAATAAAGTTGAATCACATGCAGTTTCTGTTCCTACGAGCAAGAGTTGTTTTCTGGTAAGAAGTGTCTCTATTGCGCTCCCATTGTAATACACAGGGCAAATACAACTGGCTTCTATTCCCAGCATGTACAGTGTATTGGACTGAAGAGGATCTACTGTTCTTGTCAGTTTCCTAAGCAGAATTGAACTAGATATGGCCGTGTGTGTAGGAAGCACAGTTCTTTTGTTCTGAGCAAGCTCACTGTTTTCGCCCTATAGGAAACACAGCAGAGCAGAAGAGTGCCCTTTTCTCAAAAGCAGTGTGTTTCTTGTAAGGCGAGCTAGCGTTTGTTTTTCAGTCCTAAATGGAGTTGAATCACATGCAGTTTCTGGTCCTACGAGCAAGAGTTGTTTTCTGGGAAGAAGAGTCACTATTGCGCTCCCATTGACATACACAGGTAAAATAGCACTGGCATCTGTTCCCAGCATGTACAGTGTATTGGACTGAAGAGGATCTACTGTTCTTGTCAGTTTCCTAAGCAGAGTTAAACTAAATACAGTCGGTGTGTGTAGGAAGCACAGTTCTTTTGTTCTGAGAAAGCTCACTCTTCGGACACTATAGGAAACACAGTAGAGTAGAAGTGTGCCCTTTTCTCAAAAGCAGAGTGTATTTCTTGTAAGGCGAGCTGGTGTTTGTTTCCCAGTCCTAAATGGTCTTGAATCCCATGCATTTTCTGGTACTATGAGCAAGAGTTGTTTTCTGGTAAGGAAAGTCACTATTGCGCTCCCATTGCCCTACACAGTGCAAATAGCACTGGCGAATGTTCCCAGCAAGTACAGTGTATTGGACTGAAGAGGATCTACTGTTCTTGTAAGTTTCCTAAGCAGAGTTGAACTGGATATGGCCCTTGTGTAGGAAGCACACTTCTTCTGTTCTGAGCATGCTCACTGTTTGGATCCCATAGGAAACACAGTAGAGTAGAAGAGTGCTCTTTTCTCAAAAGCAGAGTGTGTTTCTTGTAAGGCGAGCTAGCGTTTGTTTCCCAGTCCTAAATGAAGTTGAATCCCATGCAGTTTTTGGTCCTATGAGCAAGAGTTGTTTTCTGGAAAGAAGAGTCACTATTGCGCTCCCATTGCTATACACAGGGCAAATAGCACTGGCGTCTGTTCCCAGCATGTGCAGTGTATTGGACTGAAGAGGATCTACTATTCTTGTCAGTTTCCTAAGCAGAGTTGAACTAAATATAGTCGGTGTGTGTAGGAAGCACAGTTCTTTTGTTCTGAGCAGGCTCACTCTTCTGGCCCTATAGGAATCACATTAGAGTAGAAGAGTGCTCTTTTCTCAAAAGCAAAGTGTGTTTCTTGTAAGGCAAGCTAGCGTTTGTTTCCCAGTCCTAAATGGAGTAAAATTACATGCAGTTTCTGGTCCTACGAGCAAGAGGTGTTCTCTGGAGAGAAGGTCACTATTGCGCTCCCATTGTCATATACAGGGCAAATAGCACTGTCGTCTATTCCCTGCATGTACAGTGTATTGGACTGAGGAGGATCTACTGTTCTTGTCAGTTTCCTAAGCAGAATTGAACTAGATAAGGACGTGTGTGTAGGAAGCACAGTTCTTTTGTTCTGAGCAAGCTCACTGTTTTGGCCCTATAGGAAACACAGTAGAGTAGAAGAGTGCCCTTTTCTCAAAAGCAGAGTGTGTTTCTTGTAAGGCGAGCTAGCGTTTGTTTCCCAGTCCTAAATGGAGTTGAATCACATGCAATTTTTGGTCCTATGAGCAAGAGTTGTTTTATGGAAAGAAGAGTCACTATTGTGCTCCCATTGCCATACACAGTACTAATAGCACTGGCGTCTGTTCACAGCAAGTACAGTGTATTGGACTGAAGAGGAGCAACTGTTCTTGTCAGTTTCCTAAGCAGAGTTGAACTAGATATGGCCCGTGTGTTTAGGAAGCACGGTTCTTTTGTTCGGAGCAAGCTCCCTGTTCGGACCCCATAGGAAACACAGTAGAGTAGATGAGTTGTCTTTTCTCAAAAGCAGAGGGTGTTTATTGTAAGGCGAGCTAGCGTTTGTTTCCCAGTTCTAAATGGAGTTGAATCTCATGCAGTTTCTGGCCCTATGAGCAAGAGTTGTTTTCTGGTAAGGAAAGTCACTATTGCGCTCCCATTGTAATACACAGGGCAAATAGCACTGGCTTCTATTCCCAGCATGTACAGTGTATTGGACTGAAGAGGATCTACTGTTCTTGTCAGTTTCCTAAGCAGAATTGAACTAGATATGGCCGTGTGTGTAGGAAGCACAGTTCTTTTGTTCTGAGCAAGCTCACTGTTTTGGCCCTATAGGAAACACAGTAGAGTAGAAGAGTGCTATTTTCTCCAAAGCAGAGTGTGTTTCTTGTAAGAAGAGCAAGTGTTTGTTTCCCAGTCTGAAATGGAGTTAAATCCCATGCAGTTTCTGGTCCTAGGAGCAAGAGATGTTTTCTGGTAAGAAGATTCACTATTGCACTACCATTGTCATACAAAGGGCGAATAGCACCGGTGTCTGTTCCCAGCAGGTGCAGTGTATGGGACTGAAGATGAGCTACTGTTCTTGTCAGTTTCCTAAGCAGAGTTGAACTAGATATAGCCCGTGTGTGTAGGAAGCACAGTTCTTTTTTTCTGAGCAAGCACACTGTTTGGACCCCAAAGGAAACACTGTAGAGTAGAAGAGTGCTCTTTTCTCAAAAGCAGAGTGTGTTTCTTGTAAGGGTAGGTAGCGTTTGTATCGCAGTCCTAAATGGAGTGGAATCACATGCAGTTTTTGGTCCTACGAGCTAGAATTGTTTTCTGGTAAGTAAAGTAACTTTTGCGCTCCCATTGCCATGCATAGTGCAAATAGCACTGGAATGTGTTCGCAGCAAGTACAGTGTATTGGACTGAAGATGAGCTACTGTTCTTGTCAGTTTCCTAAGCAGAGTTGAACTAGATATGGCCACTGTGGGTAGGAAGCACAGTTCTTTTGTTCTGAGCAAGCTCACTATTCTGGCCCTATAGGAAACACAGTAGAGTAGAAGAGTGCTCTTTTCTCCAAAGCAGAGTGTGTTTCTTGTAAGGCGAGCTAGCGTTTGTTTCCCATCCTAAATGGAGTTGAATCACATGCAGTTTCTGGTCCTACGAGCTAAAGTTGTTTTCTGGTAAGAAGAGTCACTATTGCGCTCCCATTGTCATACGCAAGGCAAATAGCACTGGTGTCTGTTCCCAGCATGTACAGTGTATTGGACTGAAGAGGATCTACTGTTCTTGTCAGTTTCCTAAGCAAAATTGAACTAGATATTGCCGTGTGTATAGGAAGCACATTTCTTTTGTTCTGAGCAAGCTCACTGTTCTGGCCCTATAGGAAACACAGTGGAGTAGAAGAGTGATCTTTTCTCAAAAGCAAAGTGTGTTTCTTGTAAGGCGAGCTAGTGTTTGTTTCCCAGTCTTAAATGGAGTTGAATCACATGCAGTTATTGGTCCTACGAGTAGGAGGTGTTTTCTGGTAAGGAAAGTCACTATTGTGCTCCCATTGCCATACACAGTGCAAATAGCACTCACGTCTGTTCCCAGGAAGTACAGTGTATTGGACTGAAAAGGAGCTACTGTTCTTGTCAGTTTCCTAAGTAGAGTTGAACTAGATATAGTCGGTGTGTGTAGGAAGCACAGTTCTTTTGTTTTGAACAAGCTCACTGTTCTGGACCTATAGGAAACACATTAGAGTAGAAGAGTGCTCTTTTCTCAAAAGCAGAGTGTGTTTCTTGTAAGGCGAGCTAGCGTTTGTTTCCCAGTACTAAATGTAGTTGAATCACATGCAGTTTTTGGTCATACAAGCAAGAGTTGTTTTCTGGTAAGAAGCGTCACTATTGTGCTCCCATTGCCATACACAGTGCAAATAGCACTGGCATCTGTTCCCAGCAAGTACAGTGTATTGGACTGAAGAGGAGCTAATGTTCTTGTCAGTTTCCTAAGCAGAGTTGAACTAGATATGGCCCGTGTGTGTAGGAAGCACAGTTCTTTTGTTCGGAGCATGCTCACTGTTCGGACCCCATAGGAAACAAAGTAGAGTAGAAGAGTGCTCTTTTCTAAAAAGCAGAGTTTGTTTCTTGTAAGGTGAGCTAGCGTTTGTTTCCCAGTCCTAAATGGAGTTGAATCACATGCAGTTTCTGGTCCTACAAGCAAGAGTTGTTTTCTATTAAGACGAGTCACTATTGCGCTCCCATTGTCATACACAGGGCAAATAGCACTGGCGTCTGTTCCCAGCATTTACAGTGTATTGGACTGAAGAGGAGCTACTGTTCTTGTCAGTTTCCTAAGCAGAGTTGAACTAGATATAGCCTGTGCGTGTAGGAAACACAGTTCCTTTGTTCTGAGCATGCTCACTATTCTGGCCCTATAGGAAACACAGTAGAGTAGAAGAGTGCTCTTTTCTCAAAAGCAGAGTGTGTTTCTTCTAAGGCGTGCTAGCGTTTGTTTCCCAGTCGTAAATGGAGTTGAATCCCATGCAGTTCCTGGTCCTACGAGCAAGAGTTATTTTCTGGTATGAAGAGCCACTATTGCTTTCCCATTGTCATACACAGGGCAAATAGCACTGGCGTCTGTTCCCAGCAAGTACAGTGTATGGGACAGAAGAGGATCTACTGTTCTTGTCAGTTTCCTAAGCAGAATTGAACTAGATATGGCCGTGTGTGTAGGAAGCACAGTTCTTTTGTTCTGAGCAAGCTCACTGTTTTGGCCCTATAGGAAACACAGTAGAGTAGAAGAGTGCTCTTTTCTCAAAAGCAGAGTGTGTTTTTTGTAAGGCAAGCTAGCGTTTTTTTCCCGTCCTAAATGGAGTTGAATCACATGCAGTTTCTGGTCCTACGAGCTAAAGTTGTTTTCTGGTAAGAAGAGTCACTATTGCACTCCCTTTGTCATACACAAGGCAAATAGCACTGGCGTCTGTTCCAGCATGTACAGTGTATTGGACTGAAGAGGATCTACTGTTCTTTTCAGTCTCCTAAGCAGAGTTGAACTAGATATGGCCACTGTGGGTAGGAAGCACAATTCTTTTGTTCTGAGCAAGCTCACTATTCTGGCCCTATAGGAAACACAGTAGAGTAGAAGAGTGCTCTTTTCTCAAAAGCAGAGTGTGTTTCTTGTAAGGCAAGCTAGCGTTTTTTCCTGTCCTAAATGGAGTTGAATCACATGCAGTTTCTGGTCCTATGAGCTAAAGTTGTTTTCTGATAAGAAGAGTCACTATTGCACTCCCTTTGTCATACACAAGGCAAATAGCACTGGCGTCTGTTCCAGCATGTACAGTGTATTGGACTGAAGAGGATCTACTGTTCTTGTCAGTTTCCTAAGCAAAATTGAACTAGATATGTCCCGTGTTTGTAGGAAGCACAGTTCTTTTGTTCTGAGCAAGCACACTGTTTGGACCCCAAAGGACACACAGAAGAGTAGAAGAGTGCTCTTTTCTCAAAAGCAGAGTGTGTTTCTTTTAAGGTGAGCTAGTGTTTGTTTCCCAGTCCTAAATGGAGTTGAATCACATGCAGTTTCAGGTCCTACGAGCAAGCGTTGTTTTCTGGTAAGAAGAGTCACTATTGCGCTCCCATTGTCATACACAAGGCAAATAGCACTGGCGTCTGTTCCCAGCATGTACAATGTATTGGACTGAAGAGGAGCTACTGTTCTTGTCAGTTTCCTAAGCAGAATTGAACTAGATATGGCTGTGTGTGTAGGAAGCACAGTTCTTTTCTACTGAGCAAGCTCACTGTTCGAACCCATAGGAAACACAGTAGAGTAGAAGAGTGCCCTTTTCTCAAAAGCAGAGTGTGTTTCTTGTAGGCGAGCAAGCATTTGTTTCCCAGTCCTAAATGGAGTTGAATCACATGCAGTTTCTGGTCCTACGAGCAAGAGATATTTTCTGGTAAGAAGAGTCACTATTGTGCTCCCATTGCCATATACAGTGAAAATAGCTCTCGCGTCTGTTCCCAGCAAGTACAGTGTATTGGACTGAAGAGGAGCTAATGTTCTTGTCAGTTTCCTAAGCAGAGTTGAAGTAGATATGGCCCGTGTATGTAGGAAGCACAGTTCTATTGTTCTGAGCAAGCACAATGTTTGGACCCCAAAGGAAACACAGAAGAGTAGAAGAGTGCTCTTTTCTCAAAAGCAGAGTATGCTTCTTGTAAGGCGAGCTAGTGTTTGTTTCCCAGTCCTAAATGGAGTTGAATCCCGTGCAGTTTCTGGTCCTAGGAGCAAGAGCTGTTTTCTGGTAAGAAGAGTCACTTTTGCGCTCCCATTGTCATACACAGGGCAAATAGCACTGGCGTCTGTTCCCAGCATGTACAGTTTATTAGACTGAAGAGGAGCTACTGTTCTTGTCAGTTTCCTAAGCAGAATTGAACTAGATATGGCCCATGTGTGTAGGAAGCACAGTTCTTTTGTTCTGAGCAAGCTCACTGTTCGGACCCCATAGGAAACAACGTAGAGTAGAAGAGTGCTCTTTTCTCAAAAGCAGAGTGTGTTTCTTGTAAGGCGAGCTAGTGTTTGTTTCCCAATCCTAAATGGAGTGGAAACACATGCAGTTTCTGGTCCTATGAGCAAGAGTTTTTTCTGGTAAGAAGAATCACTATTGCACTCCCATTTTCATACACAGGGCAAATAGCACTGGCCTCTGTTCCCAGCATGTACAGTGTATTGGACTGAAAAGGATCTACTGTTCTTGTCAGTTTACTAAGCAGAGTTGAACTAGATATGGCCCGTGTGTAGAAAGTGCAGTTCTTTTGTTCTGAGCAAGCTCACTCTTCGAACCCATAGTAAACACAGTAGAGTAGAAGCATGCTCTGTTCTCAAAAGCAGAGTGTGTTTCTTTTAAGGCAAGCTAGCGTTTGTTTTCCAGTCCTAAATGGAGTTGAATGACATGCAGTTTTTGGTCCTACGAGCTAGAGTTGTTTTCTGGTAAGGAAAGTCACTATTGCACTCCCATTGCCATACATAGTGCAAAAAGCACTAGCGTCTGTTCCCAGCAAGTACAGTGTATTGGACTGAAGAGGAGCTACTGTTCTTGTCAGTTTCCTAAGCAGAGTTGAACTAGATATGGCACCTGTGTGTAGGAAGCACAGTTCTTTTGTTCTGAGCAAGCTCACTGTTCGAACCCCATAGGAAACACAGTAGAGTAGAAGAGTGCTCTTTTCTCAAAAGCAGAGTGTGTTTCTTGTAAGTCGAGCTAGCGTTTGTTTCCCAGTCCTAAATGGAGTTGAATCACATGCAGTTTCTTGTCCTACGAGCAAGTGTTGTTTTCTGGTATAAAGAGTCATTATTGCGCTCCCATGGTCATACACATTACAAATAGCACTGGCGTCTGTTCCCAGCATGTACAGTGTATTGGACTGAAGAGGATCTACTGTTCTTGTCAGTTTCCTAAGCAGAATTGAACTTGATATTGCCGTGTGTGTAGGAAGCACAGTTCTTTTGTTCTGAGCAAGCTCACTGTTCTGGCCCTATAGGAAACACAGTGGAGTAGAAGAGTGATCTTTTCTCAAAAGCAAAGTGTGTTTCTTGTAAGGCGAGCTAGTGTTTGTTTCCCAGTCATAAATGGTGTTGAATCACATGCAAATTTTGGTCCTACGAGCAAGAGGTGTTTTCTGGCAAGGAAAGTCACTATTGTGCTCCCATTGCCATACACAGTGCAAATAGCACTCACGTCTGTTCCCAGCAAGTACGGTGTTGGACTGAAAAGGAGCTACTGTTCTTGTCAGTTTCCTAAGCAGAGTTGAACTAGATATAGTCGGTGTGTGTAGGAAGCACAGTTCTTTTGTTCTGAACAAGCTCACTGTTCTGGACCTATAGGAAACACATTAGAGTAGAAGAGTGCTCTTTTCTCAAAAGCAGAGTGTGTTTCTTGTAAGGCGAGCTAGCGTTTGTTTCTCAGTTCTAAATGGAGTTGAATCACATGCAGGTTCTGGTCCTATGAACAAGGGTTATTTTCTGGTAAGAAGAGTCACTATTGCGCTCCCATTGTCATACACAGGGCAAATAGCACTCGCGTCTGTTCGCAGCAAGTACAGTGTATTGTTCTGAAGATGAGCTACTGTTCTTGTCAGTTTCCTAAGCAGAGTTGAACTAGATATGGCCCCTGTGTGTAGGAAGCACAGTTCTTTTGTTCTGAGCAAGCTCACTGTTCGGACCCCATAGGAAACACAGTAGAGTAGAAGAGTGCTCTTTTCTCAAAAGCAGAGTGTGTTTCTTGTAAGGCGAGCTAGTGCTTTTTCCCAGTCTGAAATGGAGTGGAATCCCATGCAGTTTCTGGTCCTATGAGCAAGAGTTGTTTTCTGGTAAGAAGAGTCACTATTGCGCTCCCATTGCCATACACAGGGCATATAGCACTCGCGTCTGTTCGCAGCAAGTACAGTGTATTGTTCTGAAGATGAGCTACTGTTCTTGTCAGTTTCCTAAGCAGAGTTGAACTAGATATGGCCCCTGTGTGTAGGAAGCACAGTTCTTTTGTTCTGAGCAAGCTCACTGTTCGGACCCCATAGGAAACACAGTAGAGTAGAAGAGTGCTCTTTTCTCAAAAGCAGAGTGTGTTTCTTGTAAGGCGAGCTAGTCTTTGTATTTCAGTCTGAAATGGAGTTGAATCCCATGCAGTTTCTGGTCCTATGAGCAAGAGTTGTTTTCTGGTAAGAAGAGTCACTATTGCGCTCCCTTTGCCATATACAGTGAAAATAGCTCTCGCGTCTGTTCCCAGCAAGTACAGTGTATTGGACTGAAGAGGAGCTAATGTTCTTGTCAGTTTCCTAAGCAGAGTTGAACTAGATATGGCCCGTGCTTGTAGGAAGCACAGTTCTTTTGTTCTGAGCAAGCACACTGTTTGGACCCCAAAGGACACACAGAAGAGTAGAAGAGTGCTCTTTTCTCAAAAGCAGAGTGTGTTTCGAGTAAGGTGAGCTAGCGTTTGTTTCCCAGTCCTAAATGGAGTTGAATCACATGCAGTTTCTGGTCCTACAAGCAAGAGTTGTTTTCTATTAAGAAGAATCACTATTGCGCTCCCGTTGTCATACACAGGGCAAATAGCACTGGCGTCTGTTCCCAGCATTTAAAGTGTATTGGACTGAAGAGGAGCTACTGTTCTTGTCAGTTTCCTAAGCAGAGTTGAACTAGATATAGCCCGTGTGTGTAGGAAGCACAGTTCTCTGTTCTGAGCAAGCTCACTATTCTGGCGCTATAGGAAACACAGTAGAGTAGAAGAGTGCTCTTTTCTCAAAAGCAGAGTGTGTTTCTTCTAAGGCGAACTAGCGTTTGTTTCCCAGTCCTAAATGGAGTTGAATCACATGCAGTTCCTGGTCCTACGAGCAAGAGTTGTTTTTTGGTAAGAAGAGTCACTATTGCGCTCTCATTGTCATACACAGGGCAAATAGCACTGGCGTCTGTTCCCAGCAAGTACAGTGTATGGGACAGAAAAGGATCTACTGTTCTTGTCAGTTTCCTAAGCAGAATTGAACTAGATATGGCACCTGTGTGTAGGAAGCACAGTTCTTTTGTTCTGAGCAAGCTCACTGTTTTGGACCTGTAGGAAACAAAGTAGAGTAGAAGAGTGCTCTTTTCTCAAAAGCAGAGTGTGTTTCTTGTAAGGCGAGCTAGCTTTTGTTTCCCAGTCCTAAATGGAGTGGAATCACATGCAGTTTTTGGTCCTACGAGCTAGAAATGTTTTCTGGTAAGGAAAGTCACTTTTGCGCTCCCATTGTCATGCAGAGTACAAATAGCACTGGCGTGTGTTCGCAGCAAGTACAGTGTATTGGACTGAAGATGAGGTACTGTTCTTGTCAGTTTCCTAAGCAGAGTTGAACTAGATATGGCCACTGTGGGTAGGAAGCACAGTTCTTTTGTTCTGAGCAAGCTCACTATTCTGGCCCTATAGGAAACACAGTAGAGTAGAAGAGTGCTCTTTTCTCAAAAGCAGAGTTTGTTTCTTGTAAGACGAGCTAGCGTTTGTTTCCCGTCCTAAATGGAGTTGAATCACATGCAGTTTCTGGTAGGAGCAACAGTTGTTTTCTGGTAAGAAGAGTCACTATTGCGCTCCCATTGTCATACTCAGGGCAAATAGCACTGGCATCTGTTCCCAACAAGTACAGTGTATGGGACTGAAGAGGATCTACTGTTCTTGTCAGTTTCTTAAGAAGAATTGAACTGGGTATGGCCGGGTGTGTAGGAAGCACAGTTCTTTTGTTCTGAGCAAGCTCACTGTTCGGACCCCAGAGGAAACACAGTAGATTAGAAGAGTGCTCTTTTCTCAAAAGCAGAGTGTGTTTCTTGTAATGCTAGCTAGCGTTTGTTTCGCAGTCCCAAATGGAGTTGAATCACATGCAGTTTCTGGTCCTACGAGCAAGAGTTGTTTTCTGGTCAGAAGAGTAACTATTTCCTCCCATTGTCATACACAGGACAAGTAACAGTGGCGTCTGTTCCCAGCATGTACAGTGTATTGTACTGAAGAGGATCTACTGTTCTAGTCAGTTTCCTAAGCAGAGTTGAACTAAATATAGTCGGTGTGTTTAGGAAGCACAGTTCTTTTGTTCTGAGCAAGCTCACTGTTTTGGCCCTGTAGGAAACACAGTAGAGTAGAAGAGTGCTCTTTTCTCAAAAGCAGAGTGTGTTTCTTGTAAGGCAAGCTAGCGTTTGTTTCCCAGTCCTAAATGGAGTTGAATCACATGAAGTTTCTGGTCCTATGAGCAAGTGTTGTTTTCTGGTAAGAAGAGTCACTGTTGCGCTCCCATTGTCATATACAAGGCAAATAGCACTGGCGTCTATTTCCAGCATGTACAGTGTATTAGACTGTAGAGGATCTACTGTTCTTGTCAGTTTCCTAAGCAGAATTGAACCAGATATGGCCGTGTGTCTAGGAAGCACCGTTCTTTTGATCTGAGCAAGCTCACTGTTTTGTCTCTATAGGAAACACAGTAGAGTAGAAGAGTGCTCTTTTCTCAAAAGCAGAGTGTTTTTACTAAGGCGAGCTAGCGTTTGTTTCCCAGTCCTAAATGGAGTTGAATCACATGCAGTTTCTGGTCCTACGAGCAAGAGTTGTTTTCTGGTAAGAAGTGTCCCTATTGTGCTCCCATTGTCATACACAAGGCAAATAGCACTCGCCTCTGTTCCCAGCAAGTACAGTGTATTGGACTGCAGAGGAGCTACTGTTCTTGTCAGTTTCCTAAGCAGAGTTGAACTAGATATGGCACGCATGTGTAGGAAGCACAGTTCTTTTGTTCTGAGCAAGCTCACTGTTTGGATACCATAGGAAACACAGTAGAGTAGAAGAGTGCTCTTTTCTCAAAAGCAGAGTGTCTTTCTTGTAAGGCGAGCTAGTGTTTGTTTCCCAGTCAGAAATGGAGTTGAATCCAATGCAGTTTCTGGTCATTCGAAAAGACATGTTTTCTGGTAAGAAGAGTCACTATTGCGATCCCATTGCCATACACATTACAAATAGCACTTGCGTCTGTTCCCAGGAAGTACAGTGTATTTGACTGAAGAGGAGCTACTGTTCTTGTCAGTTTCCTAAGCAGAGTTGAACTAGATATGGCCCGTGTGTGTAGGAAGCACAGTTCTTTTGTTCTGAGCAAGCTCACTGTTCGGAATCCATTGGAAACACTTTAGAGTAGAAGAGGGCTCTTTTCTCAAAAGCAGAGTGTGTTTCTTGAAAGGCGAGCTAGCGTTTGTTTCCCAGTCCTAAATGGAGTTGAATCACATGTAGTTTCTGATCCTATGAGCAAGAGTTGTTTTCTGGTAAGAAGAGTCACTATTGCTCTCCCATTGTCATACACAGTGCAAATAGCACTGGCGTCTGTTCCCAGCAAGTACAGTGTATTGGACTGAAGAGGATCTACTATTCTTGTCAGTTTCCCAAGCAGAATTGAACTAGATATGGCCGTGTGTGTAGGAAGCACAGTTCTTTTGTTCTGAGCAAGCTCACTGTTTTGGCCCTATAGGAAACACAGTAGAGAAGAAGAATGCTCTTTTCTCAAAAGCAGAGTGTGTTTCTTGTAAGGCAAGCTATCGTTTGTTTCCCAGTCCTAAATGGAGTTGAATCACATGCAGTTTTTGGTCCTACGATCAAGAGTTGTTTTCTGGAAAGAAGAGTCACTATTGCGCTCCCATTGCCATACACAGTGCAAATAGCCCTCGCAACTGTTCCCAGCACGTACAGTGTATTGGACTGAAGAGGAGCTACTGTTCTTGTCAGTTTCCTAAGCAGAGTTGAACTACATATGCCTCGTGTATGTAGGAAGCACAGTTCTTTTATTCTGATCAAGCTCACTGATCGGACCACATAGTAAACACTTTAGAGTAGAAGAGGGCTCTTTTCTCAAAAGCAGAGTCTGTTTCTTGTAAGGCGAGTTAGCGTTTGTTTCCCAGTCCTAAATGGAGTTGAATCACATGCAGTTTCTGTATTTACGAGCAAGACTTGTTTTCTGGTAAGACGAGTCACTATTGCGCTCCCATTGTCATACACAGGGCAAATAGCACTCGCGTCTGTTCCCAGCAAGTACAATGTATTGGACTGAAGAGGATCTACTATTCTTGTCAGTTTCCTAAGCATATTGAACTAAATATAGTCGGTGTGTGTTGGAAGCACAGTTCTTTTGTTCTGAGCAAGCTCACTCTTCTGGCCCTATAGGAAACACATTAGAGTAGAAGAGTGCCCTTTCCTAAAAGCAGAGTGTGTTTCTTGTAAGACGAGCTAGCGTTTGTTTCCCAGTCCTAAATAAAGTTGAATCACATGCAGTTTCTGTTCCTACGAACAAGAGTTGTTTTCTGGTTAGAAGAGTCACTATTGCGCTCCCATTGTAATACACAGGGCAAATAGCACTGGCGTCTATTCCCAGCATGTACAGTGTATTGGACTGAAGAGGACATACTGTTCTTGTCAGTTTCTTAAGCAGAATTGAACTAGATATGGCCGTGTGTGTAGGAAGCACAGTTCTTTTGTTCTGAGCAAGCTCACTGTTTTGGCCCTATAGGAAACACATGAGAGTAGAAGAGTGCCCTTTTCTCAAAAGCAGAGTGTGTTTCTTGTAAGGCGAGCTAGCGTTTGTTTTTCAGTCCTAAATGGAGTTGAATCACATGCAGTTTTTGGTCCTACGTGCAAGAGTTGTTTTTCTGGTAAGAAGAGTCACTATTGCGCTCCCATTGACATACACAGGTAAAATAGCACTGGCATCTGTTCCCAGCATGTACAGTGTATTGGACTGAAGAGGATCTACTGTCCTTGTCAGTTTCCTATGCAGAATTGATCTAGATATGGCCTGTGTGTGTAGGAAGCACAATTCTTTTGTTCTGAGCAAGCTCATTGTTCTGGCTGTATAGGAAACACAGTAGAGAAGAAGAGTGCTCTTTTCTCAAAAGCAGAGTGTGTTTCTTGTAAGGCGAGCTGGCGTTTGTTTCCCAGTCCTAAATGGAGTTGAATCACATGCAGTTTTTGGTCCTAAGAGCAAGAGTTGTTTTCTGGTAAGAAGAGTCACTATTGCGCACCCATTGCCATACACAGTGCAAATAGCACTGGCGTCTGTTCCCAGCAAGTACAGTGTATTGGACTGAATAGGAGCTACTCTTCTTGTCAGTTTCCTAAGCAGAGTTGAACTAGATATGGCCCGTTTGTGTAGGAAGCACAGTTCTTTTGTTTTGAGCAAGCTCACTGTTCGGACACCAAAAGAAACACAGAAGAGCAGAAGAGTGCTCTTTTCTCAAAAGCAGAGTGTGTTTCTTGCAAGGTGAGCTAGCGTTTGTTTCGCAGTCCTATATGGAGTTGAATCACATGCACTTTCTGGTCCTACGAGCTAAAGTTGTCTTCTCGTGAGAAGAGTCATTATTGCGCTCCAATTGTCATACACATTACAAATAGCACTGGCGTCTGTTCCCAGCATGTACAGTGTATTGGACTGAGGAGGATCTACTGTTATTGTCAGTTTCCTAAGAAGAATTGAACTAGATATGGCCATGTGTGTAGGAAGCACAGTTCTTTTGTTCTGAGCAAGCTCACTGTTCGGACCCCATAGGAAACACAGTAGAGTAGAAGAGTGCTCTTTTCTCAAAAGCAGAGTGTGTTTCTTGTAAGGCGAGCTAGTCTTTGTATTTCAGTCTGAAATGGAGTTGAATCCCATGCAGTTTCTGGTCCTATGAGCAAGAGTTGTTTTCTGGTAAGAAGAGTCACTATTGCGCTCCCATTGCCATATACAGTGAAAATAGCTCTCGCGTCTGTTCCCAGCAAGTACAGTGTATTGGACTGAAGAGGAGCTAATGTTCTTGTCAGTTTCCTAAGCAGAGTTGAACTAGATATGGCCCGTGCTTGTAGGAAGCACAGTTCTTTTGTTCTGAGCAAGCACACTGTTTGGACCCCAAAGGACACACAGAAGAGTAGAAGAGTGCTCTTTTCTCAAAAGCAGAGTGTGTTTCGAGTAAGGTGAGCTAGCGTTTGTTTCCCAGTCCTAAATGGAGTTGAATCACATGCAGTTTCTGGTCCTACAAGCAAGAGTTGTTTTCTATTAAGAAGAATCACTATTGCGCTCCCGTTGTCATACACAGGGCAAATAGCACTGGCGTCTGTTCCCAGCATTTAAAGTGTATTGGACTGAAGAGGAGCTACTGTTCTTGTCAGTTTCCTAAGCAGAGTTGAACTAGATATAGCCCGTGTGTGTAGGAAGCACAGTTCTCTGTTCTGAGCAAGCTCACTATTCTGGCGCTATAGGAAACACAGTAGAGTAGAAGAGTGCTCTTTTCTCAAAAGCAGAGTGTGTTTCTTCTAAGGCGAACTAGCGTTTGTTTCCCAGTCCTAAATGGAGTTGAATCACATGCAGTTCCTGGTCCTACGAGCAAGAGTTGTTTTTTGGTAAGAAGAGTCACTATTGCGCTCTCATTGTCATACACAGGGCAAATAGCACTGGCGTCTGTTCCCAGCAAGTACAGTGTATGGGACAGAAAAGGATCTACTGTTCTTGTCAGTTTCCTAAGCAGAATTGAACTAGATATGGCACCTGTGTGTAGGAAGCACAGTTCTTTTGTTCTGAGCAAGCTCACTGTTTTGGACCTGTAGGAAACAAAGTAGAGTAGAAGAGTGCTCTTTTCTCAAAAGCAGAGTGTGTTTCTTGTAAGGCGAGCTAGCTTTTGTTTCCCAGTCCTAAATGGAGTGGAATCACATGCAGTTTTTGGTCCTACGAGCTAGAAATGTTTTCTGGTAAGGAAAGTCACTTTTGCGCTCCCATTGTCATGCAGAGTACAAATAGCACTGGCGTGTGTTCGCAGCAAGTACAGTGTATTGGACTGAAGATGAGGTACTGTTCTTGTCAGTTTCCTAAGCAGAGTTGAACTAGATATGGCCACTGTGGGTAGGAAGCACAGTTCTTTTGTTCTGAGCAAGCTCACTATTCTGGCCCTATAGGAAACACAGTAGAGTAGAAGAGTGCTCTTTTCTCAAAAGCAGAGTTTGTTTCTTGTAAGACGAGCTAGCGTTTGTTTCCCGTCCTAAATGGAGTTGAATCACATGCAGTTTCTGGTAGGAGCAACAGTTGTTTTCTGGTAAGAAGAGTCACTATTGCGCTCCCATTGTCATACTCAGGGCAAATAGCACTGGCATCTGTTCCCAACAAGTACAGTGTATGGGACTGAAGAGGATCTACTGTTCTTGTCAGTTTCTTAAGAAGAATTGAACTGGGTATGGCCGGGTGTGTAGGAAGCACAGTTCTTTTGTTCTGAGCAAGCTCACTGTTCGGACCCCAGAGGAAACACAGTAGATTAGAAGAGTGCTCTTTTCTCAAAAGCAGAGTGTGTTTCTTGTAATGCTAGCTAGCGTTTGTTTCGCAGTCCCAAATGGAGTTGAATCACATGCAGTTTCTGGTCCTACGAGCAAGAGTTGTTTTCTGGTCAGAAGAGTAACTATTTCCTCCCATTGTCATACACAGGACAAGTAACAGTGGCGTCTGTTCCCAGCATGTACAGTGTATTGTACTGAAGAGGATCTACTGTTCTAGTCAGTTTCCTAAGCAGAGTTGAACTAAATATAGTCGGTGTGTTTAGGAAGCACAGTTCTTTTGTTCTGAGCAAGCTCACTGTTTTGGCCCTGTAGGAAACACAGTAGAGTAGAAGAGTGCTCTTTTCTCAAAAGCAGAGTGTGTTTCTTGTAAGGCAAGCTAGCGTTTGTTTCCCAGTCCTAAATGGAGTTGAATCACATGAAGTTTCTGGTCCTATGAGCAAGTGTTGTTTTCTGGTAAGAAGAGTCACTGTTGCGCTCCCATTGTCATATACAAGGCAAATAGCACTGGCGTCTATTTCCAGCATGTACAGTGTATTAGACTGTAGAGGACCTACTGTTCTTGTCAGTTTCCTAAGCAGAATTGAACCAGATATGGCCGTGTGTCTAGGAAGCACCGTTCTTTTGATCTGAGCAAGCTCA